>NW_026732189.1:0-200000 GCF_028476545.2 Physella acuta | reverse complement strand
AACTTTTTATAATAGAATAGAATCTCGTAAAAGAAAAAAGAAGTGCACACCAAGTGAAAAGTTTCCCTTTCAATCCTGACGGTCTATGGGGCAAGTGAAGTAGAGTTCACTTGTTTCTGTGACCTCGGCATATGAAGAGATATTGTGGTCAGCACTATGCCCAGCCGCCTTTACTTTCCCTAACGTGAGTTAGGTACCAATCAGAGTTGGGTGGACTCAGGGACGGTCTACTGACTTTAACTCGGATTCGAACTCGAGACTAACGGTTTAGCAGTCCAGCTCTCTACCGCTAGACCACTCCGTCCCACACCAAGTGAACGCCTAATAAAATGTGTATAAAAGTGCGGGATATTATTAGTACTTTATAAATTTACATGCGTTTTTTGAGAAATCGGAAATAGCGTAAATTAGTACTTTTGGTCAACGAAAATTACTCAAAATTTGACAGAAGGTAGAAAATTAGATCTTTTACTTACAAGTGAAATTTCATGCATCTATCTAAAATAGTACGCAACTTATAAGCTTTTGAAAAATTCAAAGAAGAAAAAGTACCACTTCCGGTTATCGAAAATCGCCCAAAAGTTGATAAGGATCTACGATTTTGATAAAATACTTATATATGAAATTTCCTCAACCTAGCTGTAACGGTACTCAAGTTATCGTGTTTACACACAGACAGACACACAGACATACGGACAGAATTGCAAAGTCCAGTTTTTACAACTCGATAACGCATAAAACGCCAAAACGTTTATATATTTGTATTTATAATTTTTGCCTGATTAAAATAAGTCCTCTATACTCCGGATGTGATGAAGGACTGAGGAGTAAAACGTTGAAAACTGTCAAAATTTCATGTTATTTTTGTACACGATTACAATACTTTCTCTATATTTCGTATATACGAGAAAGTAAAAAAATCCTTTAAGAGTATTAGGCCTACATGTCCATTATTAACATCAATCTTGGCCATCATGTTCAGAAACAAGATCGGGAACACAAGCTCACCTGAAAGAATTACACCTCTGCCAGCATCTTCCGTAAGCTCAAGTCGGCTAATTTCCAATGCAAATAATACACTTACTAAAACCAGTTTATTTCTTTTCATGGTTTTTTAAAAATATTATATATATATATATATATATATATATATATATATATATATATATATATATATACATACATATACATATATATATATATATATATATATATATATATATATATATATATATATATATATATATATATATATATAATTATATATATATATCCATAGACTGTAAATGTCTTATTTAGGAACTTGAACGGATAAGCCCTATTGGCATTTCAATTAATTTTAATTGAGAATATTGTTTTGAGTAACGAAATACCTTTAATACCACCGTGGGCCATATAATTTTATTTAGCCTAATTATATGTAATAATTAAAAAATAAGCTTCCCGTATGGATATGAGTGTAATTATTAAAGCGGACAATATTTTACTTTATTGGTAGATCTTACTTACTAATCCTGTCTGCGCCTTCGGCAAGTAAAGCTAATTAGGCTAAAAGTCGAATTTATTCTAATGCACTTATTTAGCCCGGAGCTCGTCTTGACGACACTACAAAATCACGTGACTATACGAAACAATTTTGACATTGGTGAAACGAAAGAAGAGACGCCAAATTCCATCTAGATCTAGATCTAGAAAAGAAAAATGCTGAAACATTATTTGGGTAGCTCGTCTGATATATTTGGACTTATCGGAGCCTTAACTACTGGAATAATAGCTTTCAAGGTAGCAGTTGGACTATTCCGGTTCCTAAGTGTTCACTTTGTATCTAAAATTCTTCCACTGTCTGCAAATCTAAAGAAAGCCGGCTCATGGGCAGTAATCACTGGCAGCACTGACGGTATCGGCAAGGCCTACGCAGAACAGCTTGCTGCAAGAGGCATTAATGTTGTACTCATTAGCAGGACTCTGTCAAGATTGACTGACATGGCAAAAGAAATAGAGGAAAAATATAAAGTCCAGACCCTCATCATAGCAGCAGACTTTACTCAAGGAAATATATACGAGGATATAAAATCCAAGCTACAGAATCTGGACATTAGTGTGTTAGTCAACAACGTAGGCATGTCTTATGAATATCCTGAATATTTTGGAGATGTGGACTCCCCTACTTTTGTTCAAGACATGTTACACATGAACTGCACATCAGTAGCTAAAATGACTGAAATTGTTTTGCCCTGCATGTTAAAGAAGAGGTGTGGTTATGTCATTAACATTGGATCAAGTGCAGGGACCAATCCTGTACCATTTCTTGCCCTCTATTCAGCCACCAAGGCTTTTGTTTCAACATTTAGCAATGCTCTACAACATGAATACGGTAGTAAAGGCATCACTTTTCAGTGTATTGTTCCATATTTTGTTGTGAGCAAGCTTAGCAAATTTCGCTATCCTTCATTGTTTGTGCCCTCGCCAACCACTTTTGTTAAGAATGCACTGAACACAGTGGGTATTCTGACACACACTACAGGTTACTGGGCTCATGAAATACAAGACATCTTTATGCCTTGGGTACCCATATACTTTGTAAAGGCAGCTTTCCTCACAGCAAGATCCAAGGCTTTAAAAAGAAAACAAACATCAAGCAAAACTGAATAGATTATCAATAATCCTAGAATTATTTTTAATGGAATTAACACTTTTTCCTCAAGTGAACATTACAATAATAATTTGTCTTTTTACTAGAATACTTTTATAAAATTATAATTATTTGCTGTAATCCTATGTTTATTAAATGTATTATATCAAAATATAGAGTAGATAAACATTGATATATGAGGTGCTTTATGTCACATTAGTAAGGGTAATTTGTGTAATTCAAAGGGTTGTGTATGGTAAAACTAAAAACCTATACAATGTGCTTGTATTTTTAATATTGGGTATGTACTTGCACATATTTTAAAAACTTTTAACATTTTATATGTGCTTGTTTGAAGATATTATTTGCTGCACTGTTCCTTTTTTGTCATGGTAGCTTTGTTTAACTCAAGTTTTTTTTTGTTACTCTAGAAAAGAAAACAATTACAGAATAAATCAAACACAAATTTCTGTCAGGGTATAAACCATAAAAGTTTTATAAGTTCAAAGAATAATAATTAAGCCATTTTTAAACACTGAAAGTTGAAAGTATTAAATGTAGTTGAACAGTTGTAACATTACAAATCAAAATAGCATCAATTTATATGAAACTAAAATCATTTATGTATTATATAATCATTCTATTCTATTAATATAACTAGTTCACATGCTTGTGATGAGTGGCTTTTTCACTTTTTCTTTTCATGAAAATGTATTAGTAAATTAACTATATGTGTTTTGTTAATAAACCTCATAACAAAGGCAAATAGTAAAATGTTAACTTCAAATAATTTGTCTTTTATATTGTTTTTATAATATTTCATTAGTATTTTTGCTCAGTATTTGTTTTCAAAATTTCATATTGACATCTGTTGTTTTAAGGTTATATTTTTGAATTAAAAAAATTCCAGATAAATTAGCTTGGTATTTTTTATTTTAGAACAGATATACATTTTCTTTTTGTTAATATACAATCAAATGTTAACAATATTATACACTTATTAGAAATCCCAACAATTATTTATATGGCTAGCTCTTTATGACTTATTTTTTACTCAACTGAAAACCATGAAAATGTGATGTATAATAATTATGAAAATTAGAGGATCTTATTCAAATTTTGACTCTGCACTCATCTTCATTAAGATTGAACTTCAGCCAAGAATACCACTGGTGGTTGTCATTTACTTTTGTACACAGGCTTAAGATTTAATCAGTCTAAAGAATCACTGTAAAACAAATTGTAAACTGTAAGCCTGTATCAATATGCAAATTACTTTTCTAAAACTCGCTGAATAATGGCTGCTATCAAGACCCATTGATTAAGTGAAAGATGACGTTATTTTTGCAGTATTTTAAGAAAGAGTATTTGCAGAGGCATTATATGAAAGATAAACTTTCAACTGGAACAAGAGGTGAACTTTTGAGGAGTGTGTGATGTACTCAATGTTTCTTGCAGTCTTTTAGACGTGGGGGGAGGCAGACTTAAATTTCTAGGGGTAGACATCTTTTTTTTTCTAATTTATTCAGGGTGAGGGTGTGGAAATGCTCTCACCTCCCCCCCCCCCTTCCCTAAAGAATGCCTAAAAGAAACACTGGTTTTACCATGAGTAGGCAATTATTTTTATGATCACAATACAGCGTCTGGCTAGTAACAAACTATTAACACATCCATTTCTGCAAATACTGAGGTGATACCCTGAATACAACATGTTGATAACTGAACAGGTAAAAATTAGGTGAAGTTTTTGATAGGAAATTGAACCATCATCTAGTTTCTCAGCTGAGCCAAGATGTTTTAATAATAGTGCTGTTACTTACTAAAAAAGCCTTTAATTACAAGCTTTTATTACAAGCTTTTATTTAACTCACTTCCTCTGTCGTCAGTCCAGACGGAAACGCAGGAGTGAAAATTCGGACAGTTCTACTTGACCGATACGATTCACAGTTGGCACGTGGGTCAAGACATGAAGACAATGCAATCTGAAACTAAATTTGACTTAATTGGATGCCTAATTAATTTTTTATGAATTAATTAAAATTTGGACCGAATTAGTAGGCATGTCTAGCCAACCACACCACACGCGTCATCACCTTCATTCAATAGCCGCGCCATCACGTAATAGCTGCGTTCAAAAACCATTGCGCGCCTACTGAACGTGATGTTCAGTTGTTCAGTAGGCGCGCAATGGTTTTTAGTCATGTAACTCTATTATAAATAAAACATGTAAAGTACTGAAAAAAAAATTAATAAAAAACGTTTTAATAACAAGCTTTTATGTAATGATGCACTAAAAAGTAGAAAATAAATTATAGACTACTATTTAAATAACTATAAAGAAAAGCGTGGGTGTCTTCCTTAACATTAGTAAAGGTATCCAATAGATACTAAAGTGACCCACGCTTTTCTTTATAGTTATTTAAATAGTAGTCTATAATTTATTTTCTACTTTTTAGTGCATCATTACATAAAAGCTTGTTATTAAAACGTTTTTTATGAATTTTTTTTTTAACTCACTTCCTCTGTCTGTCGTAAGTCGTCAGTCGTCAGTCTAGACGGAAACGCAGGAGTGAAAATTCGGACAGTTCTACTTGACCGATACGATTCACATTTGGCACGTGGGTCAAGACATGAAGACAATGCAATCTGAAACTAAATTTGACTTAATTGGATGCCTAATTGATTTTTTATGAATTAATTAAAATTTGGACCGAATTAGTAGGCATGTCTAGCCAACCACACCACACGCGTCATCAATAGCTGCGCCATCACGACCACGTAATGGCTGCGTTCAAAAACCATTGCGCGCCTACTGAACGTGATATTCAGTAGGCGCGCAATGGTTTTTAGTCATGTAACTCTATTGTAGATAAAACATGTAAAGTACTGAAAAAAAAATTCATAAAAAACGTTTTAATAACAAGCTTTTATGTAATGATGCACTAAAAAGTAGAAAATAAATTATAGACTACTATTTAAATAACTATAAAGAAAAGCGTGGGTGTCTTCCTTAACATTAGTAAAGGTATCCAATAGATACTAAAGTGACCCACGCTTTTCTTGATAGTTATTTAAATAGTAGTCTATAATTTATTTTCTACTTTTTAGTGCATCATTACATAAAAGCTTGTTATTAAAACGTTTTTTATGAATTTTTTTTTCTCTTCTGTTGTTGAAAATAGCAATTAGTTATCATTTTGCACTCTGGGAAATCAAATCTATTAGGTAGGCCTTATATACTTATAAACAACTAACTATACATTTTTTTGGATCCTGAAAAATAAGCTAGGCTGTGTGCAAATTTGAAAAAAGAAAATTTTCATTCTGCAAATTTTTTTTAAAAATAAGTGCTACATGTCTATTATGGGGGTCGTCCATAAATGACGTCACACTCGTAAGGGGGGTGGGTCAGTAAGTTTGTGACGGTGTGTTATGAGTGGGGGGGGGGTCAGATGGTGCTACGTCACACTTTTGGATTATAAAAAAAGCAATGTTAGAAAACGAATTTCAGACGTTATTTCGCGTTTTAGAAAACGGTTTTTAATAAATTGTTAAAGGAATTGATTGAAATACTATATTTTGACATTTCAGAGGTAAAAATCGTCAAAAAAGCGTGACGTCATTTGAGGATGGCCCCTATGCCCAATATATACGCCTGTAACAGTTTTAAAACTTTGATAATTAATTGAAACAGCAATTTAAACTTTGTTAGGGTATAACAAAATCTAAGAATCAAATAACCTGCTGCAAAATAATATAAAAAAAAACTTTTTTTTATTTTGTGTCAGGTTTTTGTAATTTTATTAGACAAGGGTCACATGACCAACTGAACTAAATCTAGATAAAGTATATATCTATTATTTATAGTTATAGAAGTTATGTATTGTTTGAGAAAATAAATAAAATAATGCAGTTAAAAGCATATAGATCTAGGCCTTTTAAATTTGGCAACCATTTAATCTTTTGATCTGGCAAGTTCATCACAAAAAAAGTTGCAAAGGTCATAGGCCTAAGCAATATTTTGGAAATCTGTTGTAAGCGTAGTTAGATTATCCCGGTACAATGTCAGGCTACCAACTTCCACCCGATTATGGCTACTGTGCTTTGGTTGTCGCTGGAAGCTGGGGTGTATTGAATTATTTAGGTTTTCGTGTCATGCAAGCAAGAAAAAAGTACGATGTTCAGGTTTGTAAATTCTATTTTCACAAAAAACAAGCAGACAAGATCCAACAGTCTACTTTTAAGTTTTTCATTCTCACCCTCTTTTTTAATTTTGATGAGTCATGATGATAAAATATATAGATCTAGAATTATAGATGTCTAGATCTAGATAGATAGATCTATATTGATAAATTTAATTATTAATTATATAGGCATTCCATTAAAAAAATTAAAATTGGCTAATTAAATGTATGAGCATTGCAAAAATATTGTGCTTGATGTAACTAGAATAACACTGAAAATTTTTTCTTTCTAGCTTCAGTAGTTTTTTTTTAATGAATTTTTTACGTAATTGGTGAATGTCCACTATATTTCTTTGTAAGTCATGAAAATCACTGTCCCCTAACTTTGAAATAGCACTGCTCAGTTATTTTTAAAGATACAATGTTAAAACTTTGCAGGATCTTACTTCAGCATGTTAGAATAACATATATTAATTGAAATCATTAAGTCATTCACTGGGAGCAGAATAATTAGCATTCCTTTAAGGGATACATTACGGCTATTATGGGCCCTAATTTCTAAGTTGCACTGCTCAGTTGTTTTTAAAACTACAATGTTTAAACTTTGCAGGATCTTACTTCAGCATGTTTGAATTACATATATTAATTGAAATCATTAATTCATTCACTGGGAGCAGAATAATTAGCATTCCTTTAAGGGATACATTTTGACTATTATGGGCCCTAATTTCTAAGTTGCACTGCTCAGTTGTTTTTCAAGGTACAATGTTAAAACTCTGCATGATCTTACTTCAGCATGTTTGAATTACATTTATTAATTTAATTATTAATAGACTTGCCAGTAGCAGAACAAATTGAATAAAAAGGTAGTAGGCACTAATTTGTTTTTAATAAATTAAACCGAACAATTTATCTTAGGCACACTGGCAAGCCAGGAGTTTTATTTACTGAATGGTTGTCTTTAAAAACTATTATTATTAGCAACACAACAAGTAGAATAACTTAAATAACATTTCAGGAAGCCTGCACCAAATTAATAACATTGCAAGTAAAAAAACAACTCATCTCTGACTATTATCTTATTAGGATAAATGTTTTATATTAAATGATTCTCAATAAATAATTAAATTTACACAATTAAACAAAAAGCAAAGTTAAGGGGATATGCTATGTTTTTTTCTATTTTTTACAGTTTAAGATCTAAAGCCTTTTGAATACTTTAATCATATTTGGCATATAAAAGTAAGTACTGAACAGCAAAAAAAAAAAGGTCGAAAACAATTTTGGTTGTCATGGAAATCAAAAAACCTCCGCCATTTTGAATTTTTCGGTACTTTTAAAAATGCTAAGGCTTTTTTATTTATGCATCTATAGCAATCAAATTTAAACTGCTTATATTTCAGTATATATTAAAACTTTTGTCACGACAACTTTTTGAAATAATTACTAGTAAGAATTTTACAAGGTCTAAAATATCGTACCCATTCAAAAGCTTCAAAATGTGCATATTAATTACCAAATACTTTTTTTCTATGAAAGCAATCACAATTCCCTCGTGACAAAAGTTGTATTTTTGCATCAAGAACGTTTACTGAAAATATGGTTGGTATTGTTTAATAAATAAAAAAGTAGTAGGCTTTTTAGTGTTAAATACCTGCGAACTGAGAAAAACCGCAAAAAGTAACGAAAACTAGGTCAGGTAAGTACCATATCTGCGTAAACTGCAAAGCCGATTGTAAGCTTTGGGTGTTTCCGAGATGTAGGAAATTAAGTTTATTAAATACACGAGGAATCCAGCTTTCCAATGATGTCAAATACAATATAATGACGGATATAAAACTTTTCATAGAGAGCTTGTAAGATTGGGAAAAATTGATAATTTTTTATTAATAGGGTCATAAAAATCGTAATTCAAACACATAAAATATTTTTTTTTCTTTAAAGTTATTATTTTCTATATACAAAAATGGACAAAGTATCCAAAAGTGCAAGAAACCCATCATGACAAAAAACAAGAAATTTTGTGATTTTTTTCCGCGCATATCCCCTTAATATATACATCAAAACAATAAACTTTTAAGGTAGACATAGCTTACATCAATACAATAACAGGTGAGACTTATACCAAGTTAAGCTTTGTACAACATGGACTACTACTGTCATCCTAGCTACTAAACACAAGGTCACCTGTCAGTAAATCAGTGACTAGAGATGTCATTGTCATGTCATAGTCAACACTGTCAGTTTCCAATTCATCAGGTCCCCAGTAAGTAATTGTACATTTCATTGTCTTAGTCTTCTGTTGCTTAAAATTTACCACTCTGCCAGAATACATTTTATCAACTCCTTCCTCTGTCCATAAATGCTTAAGTAGATGTCCTGTATAGGTTTCAGTCAGTTCAGACATAGGATTTTCTGAAGTAATATACATTGCAATGAGCCCCATAACTTCAGATGACGCAGATGAAAACACACTAGCATTCAGATCTTTAGCACTCAAAGCCATAGCAACCTCTTTTTCTAGAGCCTTACGGTTGGATTGTTCATGTTTCTGACCAGCTTCTAGCATTCGACGCATCATCACTGCTTCCATCATCTTCTTCCTTTGTGCTGCAAGTTCCCTTGCTCTGTACCCCTCTTTCATTGCAAAATAAACTAATCTATGTTGGGTCATTTTGTCCTGTTGCAGAAGCCATCCTACAGTATCATTTGTCCGTCCTCTCACCTTTCCGTCTACAAAACCAGCTGTCGCATTAGGAGCCCGACGCCATAAATAGTCAGTCATTCCTAATATTCTCTCAGCTGCCATGTTGTGTGAAGGAGCAGTTTAAGCTTGTGTCAACTGCTCAACTGTAGGGCTAGAAAGGTCGCCACTGGTATATCGAACAAACTGGCGGTCAAAGACCTTAACAATTTCATGTAATATTTGCTTCAAAGTTTGCTTTACTTTATCCCTGTGGGATTCAATATTGTTGATGATTGCTGTCAGCACCATGTCTGAAGCTGCATCAATGGGTTCATTAAAAACATTCACAGTGGGACATAACAACTCTTCTGGCTCAGCAGCAAACCTGTCCAAAACATTTTTAGAGCTTTGTATCACAGGGACCATGTCTAAATTCATTGAATTTGCATAGAATTTAGTCATCCATGGCCCTGTGACTGTTTTTCCGATTAACCCGAGTGCAATTAATTGAGCAACAACCCTAGGGTCATCCAGCTCTTCCTTAATGCTTTTTTTAAGGTTGGTGCCTCCTAATTCAACAAATTTCTTCAGCTCTTTCAGATATAAAATTATAATTCCAGCTGAATGGAATAAAATGTGCAACCGGTTACCGACGTACCAAAGGAAAACTCCCACTGGAATATTTTTTTCTCTAAAATAGGTCTTGAACCCGCTAGGGTCTCCACTGGATTGCTTGTATCTGAGCTTGGAAATACTCAAAGTACAGTGCAATGTCTTGTTGCCTATCTCAGTATCATTTTCCAATGCTCTTCTGGCACCAGCAGCAAAACTATCTAGCGGATGAACATTGCAATTCAATTCCAGCAGGTGTGTCTGTAACAAAGTATTCAGCTGGTTTACAACACTATGATTCACAGCTGCCCTATCTGTCACAGTGGATTTAATGGTGGATATAAGAGTTTTGTACAGCTGCTCTAAATTTGGATGATTTATGTATTTACAATATATGTTTACAATATCTTTTAACTTAACACTAATATGTTCTATGTAATCTACAGCTTTACCACCAGGTAAAGGTTTTACATCAACAGCAAGAGTTTTACCTGCAGCAGAAATATGGATTTCATTTACATGACTACCATCAATGGTGGTTGCATCCCATGACAGTGTAGCACCATCAAGGGATGCAAGTGCCTCGCCAACCTGCAGATCAGCTAAAATGCCTATTTCATAAGCCATTTGAGCCACTGTAGATTTGCGAGGCACGCAGTCAAGTTTCATTCCAGCTTCCTGCTCCAGGAAAAACTGTAATAGCTGTCCAGCAGCTGACACAGAAACATTTTTCAACAAAGATTGGTACATACAAATTCTCATAGAAGTACCATAATGCTTTCCTTCTTTGGTTACAATAGTTTGTCCCTCTTCTTGGGGTTCTTGCATGTTGATGGCATTATCATACATTAATTCTAAATCATTGACCATTGATTTTAAATTTTTGATGGTTTTGTTTTTGATCTTGACCACATTTTCTAGTGCTTCAATTTTTCTTTCTCTTCTTGATAATTTTTTCTTTAAACTGGCAACTTGATTCAGTTTCATTTTGTATTGGATGGAATCTGCAAACGGATTGCAGTTAAGTTTTTTTTTAATCTCTACTTTCTCTGCTTCCAACTGTCTATTCTTTTTCTCTTGTTTGAGGAGTCTGTCAGTGAGTCATTTAATTTTTTTATTTAGATCTTTAATTTGAAAAACTTTATTTGATTGAAGTTCATTTTGATAGAATTTTAAACTAGTTTTCAATTTTTTATTTGATTTCAATAACTGTTCTGTAGACTTTCTTTTGTATGCACAACTTACACAGTCTTGTTTAAGTTTTAAAGGTGAGGCTTGTTTTGGGGGGATTAGTGTTGTTATTAATTCAGGTGCTAACTTAGAGACAATCCCCTTTTCTTTAGGTACAGGCTCTTGAAATGGCATTTCCATAAAATTTATAATTTTATCCCATTGTGCTTGTGGCTTAAGAGATCTAAACTTCACACATAATCTGTTGATTTTATTATAAAGTTGATGACTGTTACTTGATGCTGGTATTATATCTTCCAAAACTTGCACTGCCTTTTTAATTTGTTTTTTATTTTCATACCATACATGAATTATATGGCCTTGCTTTATGCCAGCTGCTGTCCGAAAGTCAGAATACTGATTAATCAGAATTGGTAAATCTTTGGCAGAATGCTTATCAGGGCTCCCAGAGCCTGTAGATTTACCACCTGCTGAAGTATTCATTTCCTCATCCATACTCTTGATCATATATCTAGAGGAAAAGAAATCAACATTAATACTACTGTAAAAGTAGAATTTATTGTTTTATTAGAGGCAAGTGTGTAGCATAATAAAGTAAGGGATAAGGAAATATATGCTTAAAATAATTTCTTTTCTTGAGTGGTAATTTATTATTGGTTATTAGCTTAATGTGCAAAAAAAAAAACCCACTGGCTTTCTTCAACAGCCTTTAACATATTTATACATCTTTTATTTTTAAAAGGCAATCATTTATTTGCAATAAACTCTACGATTAAGGAACAAGTGAACATTTATAAAGGCGACGCCGGCCCCCACGCCCCTATAGGCTTTCCGGTCTCGCCATATTTTTTTATTATAAAATGGCGTTATTGTGGTGAATCAAACACCCTTTTTTCGGTCAAAATACCACTAGAAAACGTACCTCAAATTAGATGAAATCATTATTAACTTATAATATACATAATGTAATTTTTGAGAATACAAAGAGATAGCTTGATAAACTCACCTTTCTATCAAAAGTTGTCGTTGAAACACGAACAAAATTAGACCACGTTTCGCAATATTATAACTTGGAGAAGGAAGAGAGAAAAGTAATGTAGTTAGCAGTTTAAAATCACACATTATTTCATTAAATTGGTGAAAAGTTGGCCCGACTACGAAATCGAATCGATTACTTTAAAATCCCTATATTTTCTCACTATGTATTTCAATAAGGAAGATAATCGACGAAATTTTACAATAGCGAAATTCCCCGGTTGCCGTTCTTAAAGCAAGATGTCGGCGATGCCGACATCGCTAAATTATATAATTAAATGTTATTAGTAGATTCTAGATGTCTAGATCTAGATAATCCAGATCTAGAAAAATAGTAGGACTTTAAACTTTAATGACTTCAATTTCTAAGGCCTAGCCTATTATTTAAAATTAAAACACTATTTACAATTTATTTAGTAAATAAATAAATAGGCCTAGAGTAAAAAGTGGCATCTGCGGACAGACGTAGCAAAAAAATCGGAACTCACGATTTCAATTGAGCGCCATTCAGTAACCGTTTCACAAAGAAACAAACCGAAAGTACTGTGTTACTCCGCATTCTTTCTAGTTTAATCACGTATGAGTCATTTTGTATTCATACGCATAGCATTGGATGTATTAAAATTTTTAGTGGTGAGACTCCGTGCGGACACGAAGCGCACTAGTTTTAATATTTTATTTTCTGTGCGGACACGTGCTCCTTATGCGGACGAAGCAAATTTTGTTCGTTTAGTTTCTATTTTAATAATTGAAATAAATATGTTACACATGTAAATAGTGTTGTTGATAGTTTAATAAATTAATATACTGAAAAAAAAAAAAATACAAAGAGACATATACAAGTTTTAATCAAATTTATTAACATCAAGATAATATTTGTTCTGAATCGAGATGTAGAAATAGAATATCAATTTACAGTAATTAAACTAAAGAAAAGTAGAGAATATAAAATGAATTTATATTATATACACAAATTACACATTATATACATCAAAGTACACCATAACATGCATTTATATTGCATTATATATACACAAAAAATTGCCTAAAAATTTAAAAAACATATAATGCATCTTTAAATCAGTATGGTGATCAGTGATTGGGGCGACACGTGTCGCACACAAAGTGAAAATTCTGCAGCTGTTCTGCAGTTAAATCCTTTGCTGTTTGTGTGCAACACGTGTGCCACCAGGAATCACAGAGATCGCACTGCACCTAAAGATTGCGTCTGAAACCAATAGATGTCATGAGACACCCAGAACAACATTCTGTTGGGCCATCACCCACATCTAGCTTGACATCATTAATACACACGTTGTCATCACTATCAAGCTCCATTGGCGTATCATTTAGCTTCATTCTTTTAGCCCTTCTTTGCTTGTCCCCCCCATTCTTTATCTTTGCCTCTTCTTCTTTCTTCTGCATTCATTCTTTTTTTTTTCCTTTCTTTAATCAACTTTTGATATTCTTTACTCTCTTCTCTTTTCTTTTTTGCCTCCTCGCGTATCATCTTTGTACACACTTTTTGTCTTTCTATCTCTTCTTTTTCCTTTAATTTTTTTTTCAAGGCATCCCTAAATTGAAGGCCACTCACCAGATGAGGCATCGTTGGCATAACTTTTTTTTTCCCTTTGCCCTTTCCTTTCTTACTAAATGAAGGGATCTTCAGAATGTCGTCGACTGTCATAGCCACCTTTGTTTGGGGCTGCTCTGGTGTTACTTCCCCTGTTCTTATCAGTGATTTTGACAGATTGATAAATTTGTTAAAGTCCTCCTCTTCTTGGGGATAGGCAAAAGGCGATTTTTGTGTCCCCGCAAGACGTGTGAAAAACCCGACCAGTTGTCTTTTTGAAAGGTCTTTTTTAAAAAAGAAGACGAATTCCTTCAAAATCTTCAACTGCTCCTCGCTGAACTCAGCATCTTCTTGATTTGAGCTGTTGTCCAGAATTTGAGTTGATGGTCCTGGGTAGTTGTCTGTAGTGTCCAGAATTTGAGTTGATGGTCCTGGGTAGTTGTCGGTAGTGTCCAGAATTTGAGTTGATGGTCCTGGGTAGTTGTCGGTAGTGTCCAGAATTTGAGTTGATGGTCCTGGGTAGTTGTCGGTAGTGTCCAGAATTTGAGTTGATGGTCCTGGGTAGTTGTCTGTAGTGTCCAGAATTTGAGTTGATGGTCCTGGGTAGTTGTCGGTAGTGTCCAGAATTTGAGTTGATGGTCCTGGGTAGTTGTCGGTAGTGTCCAGAATTTGAGTTGATGGTCCTGGGTAGTTGTCTGTAGTGTCCAGAATTTGAGTTGATGGTCCTGGGTAGTTGTCGGTAGTGTCCAGAATTTGAGTTGATGGTCCTGGGTAGTTGTCTGTAGTGTCCAGAATTTGAGTTGATGGTCCTGGGTAGTTGTCTGTAGTGTCCAGAATTTGAGTTGATGGTCCTGGGTAGTTGTCTGTAGTGTCCAGAATTTGAGTTGATGGTCCTGGGTAGTTGTCTGTAGTGTCCAGAATTTGAGTTGATGGTCCTGGGTAGTTGTCTGTAGTGTCCAGAATGTGAGTTGATGGTCCTGTGTCAAAATCAATGGGGGGCAAAACTATTATTTGTTGGTCGCATTGGTTGTCAGGGCTAGTTAGGGGTGGTTCAGGTGTGGGTAAATTTTGATGGGTTGTTGCAGCAGTAGCATCACCTGCTGGCGTGGCAACGTACACCATACTAGGTGCCAACTTGCAGGAATTCAGCACCTTGTCTGGGTTAAATGGGTAGCCTATATACCCGCAGCCTTGAAACTCTTGGCAGCAATATCAGGCAATGCTGCTTTTGCCCAAACAGGTTTCAGTACTTTGGCGAACGACTCAAGGTTAACTCCGTCCCCTGTTTCTGCCACATGGGCACGTATAGCGTCAGCCCATGCAGGCTTGATCACGCCAAAGAAAGCCTGATCTAATGGCTGCATTAGGTGACTGGCATGAGCTAGCAGACAGTATAGAACTATGCAGTTTTCTGCGCATAGTTCGGATGTCTCCACAAGTGATGTGTGGCTGGTGTGGCCATCCACCAGAAGAAGGACTGGTTTTTTGAGGTGGTCTACACTTGGGATAAAGCAATCCCTAATCCAAGAGTGAAAAATTGCAGCGTTAATCCACCCATTGTCGGATAGCTGTAGGTTCGCCTCAGGGAAACCATCTAACAAATTTCTGTTTGGGATGCGTTTATATGGATAAATCAGCATGGGCGGTGTGTACTGCCCAGCAGCACGAGCACACGCCAAAACTGTAACTTGGTGTTTGACGTGACATTGTACACGTGTTTTGAGCCTTTGCACACTACAACTTTCCTGCTTTTTACGTCAAAACCGAAACCGGTTTCATCGGCATTAAATACCCTCTCAGGGGATTCCAAAATTGTCGGGTCAATGCCATCGACACAGGCTTTGAAGGTGGCAAACCATTTTGCCACAGCTGCTGGGGTTACAGTTGCTCGCTCTTTGCCGAGGGGCATGGGGGTTCTCGCAGACAGAAACGGGTGGCGCTTCAAAAAATTATAAAGCCACTTGTTTGATGGCAATTCTGTTTTGCTTTTGCAAGCAGCGTTTCTCGTTGCCATGATCGCTTTTGCCGTTTCTTTAACATCTTCATGGGTCTTTCCAAACCCGCGCTGGGCCGACTCCATCAACCACTTGGCCAACCGGTTCTCCTCTTCTGGTGTTAGAAGAGTACTTTCAGTGACCACGACTGGCAGTCTCTCCTTCATTTTATCTTGTAGTGTGGAGCTAGGGATTCCAAATTTGGAAGCTGCCTCCCTTACAGAGAATTGTTTAGATTGGATGGCTGCTATAGCAGTTTTAACAATTTCAGGGTCATGTGAGACCCGACTGATTTTTTTTTTTTTCATTTTTTGATTAGTAGACGTTTGTGGAGATTGATGATCTAAAAAAAATTAAAAAACTATTAACATTTAAAAAAAAAACCTTAGATTTAGACTTAGATTTAAATATAGATATTTTTATTTAAAGTGTAAGTAGGCCCTAATATAGTCGGATTTTTTTTTTTTTGGTGTCCGCAAAAGGTTAACCCTTCAAAAAGTATATCCCTTATGCGGACACCCCAATTTTTCCTTTAAGATAGCTTAAACAACCTTAACTATGATATTTATAGTGTTCTATATATATATATATAAGCTATTTATAGTTAACCCAGTTAAATAAGCTATGATTGGCTCGTTTTATTCCACTAATCCGGGGCCTAGTGCTCTTCATCCGGGGTATGTTAACTAAAGAAAACATCTTACCTCGAGACTTTCAAAAATTCCAATTCGTCTTCCACTAGGAGGGAAAAAAAAGGACTTGACCCGGATGTGTTTAAAAATGGACATGCATAGTGTCGTTTGCTGCAATTCCGTATAAAACATTAATACCATTTTTATATTAAGCGAAAAGCAGCAAAGTGTCCACACTGGGGAAACTGTCCGCAGACGCCACTTTACTCTAGTATTTATTTACTAAATTTAGGCCATTTTTTTTTAGGCCTACTAATTTAATTGTATTATTTTTATGATTTCTCTAGTCAAGAATAGTTTAGTTAAGTTATAGATCTAGATCTAAGTAGTATGTACTATTAAGTAAGAACCACAAGTGGGTGGTTTACCGTTTTAACGTTTATTTAACTCATTTTGTTTTGTTGATTTAATTTAGCGTTAGAAGTTAGAGCATAGGGTCGATATATTATATAGGTATTAGGTAATCTATCGGTTTAGGTACGTAACAAAGCCCTAGACTAGTAATGTGAAAATCAGGTGACACCTTAAATTTTAATAATTATTTCACGTTTTGAGGAGGATTTATGTTTTGAAAAATACAATGAAAAATGTTTCCCTGTTTCATTTATGTACCTGTTTTTAAACAATTGAATTAATAACTTTTCAGTAATAAATGAAAACTAGCAATGTTTCCAATAGATGCAACATTGCTCATTTACTATAGCAGCCATCTTTTTGAAGTTTTTTTTTATAAACTTATAGCGTGAGATTGAGAAGAAGCCACTCTAACTTACAGATGGCCGCTTTTTATATAGCAAATCCTGCTCGCAAACACTGCTGTTTAAAGTTAATTTCTTGCCTATATTTATTATATTTAGCCATTGATTTAGGTTTATTATTCATTTATCTATAATATTTGACACAAATATATCACAATATACTTCTATTAAAGCCTTGACAATGAGGTAACTTTTTCGTACATTACTAGCCGCAGGCGATTTTACGTACCTAAAACAATAGATTACCAACATTTATATTATAATAGATCTAGAGTTAGAGGCTATTGTTTTCAAATTAATATTTTTAAAATAGATGCAAAAATGAAAAAAAAATTGAAAAGTAATATAAATAGGCCTAATTGTACTAGATCTAGATCTAGAACAAGGTTATAAATAATAAATAGCTGCACCTCAGTAGATTTGGAAAAGCGGTTGCTTTGTGTATTGGAAATTAATATCATTTTAATTTTAAATTAATAAGAGACAGTGGTAAAAAAAAATATTTGAAAAATCAGTCTAGAGCTTTGGGCAGTTTTTAAATATGAAAGTTATCTCATTGACTAATGGTCAGCCTATAATAAATAATATATTAACTTTACTTCTTATTAGATTCTAGATCTAGATTCTCTACTTGTGTTTGTTACTAAAGCTAACACTGAAGTCTTATCCCTAACTTAAAACTTTAAAATGCTGGTAATCATTCTGTAAAACCAGAAATTATCCAGTAATGTTTGTGGAGTTTTGTTAACATTAATTATTGTAAACCATTTTTTATTTGACCGTTAAAATATAATTAAGTCGATGTAGGCCTACTAAATTAAAACTTACTTTTAAGTCAATAGTTAAATCAAGTGTAGTAACTAGTTTAATTTTTTTTGCAGAGGATTTGTGAAAATCATTTTAGAATAAGATCTAGATCTAGGCCTAGTAAAATGATTACGCAAATATTAAAAATGATTAGAACAATGTTTAGTAGCAGCAATAATTTTCTGTATTCTAACCTAACCAGAACTCTAACTTAACTTTTAGTAAATCATACTAATTATAGTAATTTCTTATCCCAGCACTAAACCTGATTTTACTACTAGATCTACTAACATTAACCTAATTAACACATAAACATTTTATAGAATAGTCCATTGTTGATCACTGGTAGTAGTAGTACAAAGCTAAAAGTTAGATCTATGATATTGATATTGTTGAATAAGGGATAGTTTTAGCATTGACATTTGCCAGTTATGTTAGTTCTTAATTTCTCACCAGTATCTTTTATTAAAGAAAATTCCATTATCGAAGAATTATTACATATAAGCATACTCTAAATATAAGATATACTACCGACAACTTAACCCACCTATTTTTGAAAATCTTTTGTCTGACATTGGTATCATCAAAACTCCAACACTTGAAATATTAATAAATCATATTATTTTCTTCTTGTATTTTACCACATGTGCCTGTTCAATTTTCTCAACTACACATATTTGTGGACAGTTTATTATTTGGACAGGTTCTACATTAGTGTAATTGGCAAAACAGTAGAAACCAACCAATATAACAAGTTTTGCTGGTTATTTTGCTTTTTGTGCATATTTTAGGGTTCATGCATCGATTGCTTTGAAATTAATCTTGTGATATTATTAATTTAACTTTCATAAATTTTTGTTTAAAAACTACAAAATAATAAAAAGATAATTTTTCTATTTTATTTTTAGTATCCCAATTTGTACAGCGATACCAGCCGTGAATTTAACTGTATCCAGCGAGCGCATCAAAACACGTAAGATTGCTGTGCATGTCATTTTTAAGAATTTTGCATATCCATTGGTTTCAATGAAATTTTTGTCAGTTTTTAAATTTGAACTTGCATTGAAATACTTAATATGCAACATAATGACAATGTATCTCATGAATGTTTGATATAAATGAATTCATATTTCAGACTAGAGGTGTATCCCCAATTTCTTGCCTTTCTTTTGTTGGGAGGGCTTCAGCTGCCTGTAAGTAGATTTATTCTTATGGGAAAAAAGTTGATATGAAAACCAAGATGTTATCTATATATATGTCAAATAAAGTTTTACAATATGATGGCTAAATTTAATCTTATAATTATAACAGTTCCATCATTCATGGCTTAGTTTGTTGAAATAAAAACTGAAAAAAAACAAAGACAGTGACCTCCCCTTTTTATAAGATCAAGACTTGCTTTGTTATATTTTAGAATGCTGTGTTTAAAAATATTGAAATGGTATATCTGATCAACAGAGGCTAAGTGCTGGCTTTGGTGCTCTCTGGCTTGTCAGCAGGATTGTTTATGCTCATGGCTACTACACCTTTGGTGAGATCATTTTACTACACTTTGGACAAAATTTGAAACTATTTTTTATTAGTTTTGTATTGCGCAAACCTAAAATCTCTATTTTAATTAACTTGATAATAAAAATTTTAAACTAAACAATTAGCAGTTTATCAGAAGTAATGTTAATGGCTGAAAATATTGGTAAAGATGTAACGATTTACAAATTTTAAAATTGAATGGCTATTTTTATAACCCACAGATCCATCCAAGCGAAACCGTGGAGCTTTTGGGTACATCGGTTTTCTGGGCCTTTTGGTCAACACTGTCTTGTTTGGGCTCAACAGCACTGGCTTTATCTAAACCTGCCTCAACTGTTTCTCAACTCGCAGTTATGTTTTTTTCTGCCAAGCACCAATTAATTAGTTCATTTTTTATGTTTTTGTGATGTATAAGACTGTAGTAAACTTTTTTCTGTCCATATTTATGTTAAAAAAAATAAATTTACCAAAATCCGTTATCGTAACTAAATTCAAATGTTAAAGTTATTGCTGACAATTTACATTTTTAAAATTGTGGTTCTCATCATTGCATATTTGAACATGTTCTTCGTTTGCCAATATTTTGTGTTTAGCTCTTTTGCTAATCTTTTTTATACCCAACATTTTACATTGATAACTGTTGTTAAATGAGAAAATTTTGAAAATAAATATTTACCTGATAATTTGTATTTTTAGTGATTTAATACTACAGCTGATAATATAGATGGTTATATCATAAGATACATTTTTAAAAAGAATTTGGCTAAGACAATCTCAAATGAATGCTTACAAGATGTAAACAGACCTACAATATACCCAAAATAACATAAACTAATGCTATCATGGAAAGGGTAATGTAAGCCTAGGAATGTCTTGGAATTAGGGAATAAACTAAAATTGCATAATCTGGAGTTATTATTATTAAGCTATCTATAGATAGTGTACGCCAAGTGTAGATTAACCTGTCTAAAGGTGAAATAGTAAAAGGTGGGTGGATTTCATGGGTAGAGTTCTATGGAGAATACCAGCAAAATGAGTAATGTTTTATGTATCTGTGATACATGGGCCTATTAAACTTAATATCTTGGTGGTAAATTGTGCAGAAGTTCAAAATTTGATTAAACTTTAAGTGTTCAGACCTATAGGGTGGCAACAGATTTAAGTTATTTTTAATAGAATTGTTTTTATTCTCTGGTAGATGGAAACGGTAAAAATAATAACCGTTAGTCTTCAAAGCAAATTGTTTTTTTTTTTTTGAACATCTAAAACATTTCAAACGCTTTAAAGGTTTTTATAGCAAAAATGAAAACTCATCTTGGTCTTTTTACGCACCAGCAAGGGAGGTAACAAATACATGAATTCAATTTCTAAAATAAACACAGTTTTCTCCTTTGGTATGTCTCAGAATTTTTTTTTTTTAATAAAACAAAATATATTTGCTCTTTTGACAATTTCTTCTGCTAAGTTTTAAATTGAGCTAAATAGTTAATTTAAGTAAGTATTGCTCTTCAATTTAAATTCACAAATCTACTAGGGTCTATTTAGCAATGGGATGTAGGCCAATATTTCATCTGGGGAAGTATTTACAAGCAGCAGGTATAGCTGCTCCTAATATGTTGTGGTTTAGTATATTTTGACTAAGATTTTAAGATTTCTCTACATGGGGAAAAGGGGGGCGAACAGTTACCAGACAATTTCATATATCGCGTTTTTAAAATGCTATGCCATGATTTCAATAATAAAAAAAAATTATTTCCACAACAATGGAATACCTATAACTTGTTAAAGCCAACAATTTTTAGGACCGCTTTTATTGAATGTTTCAACAAAACTAAATACATTTTCCACCTCAGTTAGTGCGACTAGATATTCGCTATAAAATTTGACCCCTGTCATACATACAGATGAGTGTCAAATCTTCAACCGGTCAGGGTACCTTCACGTTTAGTTTTCATTATAATGAGTTGAAGGTGGCTGTTGTCAATTCACGTTGAACACAACATTGTAAAGCTTAGCGGTGACACTGCATTAAACATTGCTATTCTAGTAGTTTTAACTAGACCTCCACGAAGCAGATGCTGAAATTGTGTCAAATAAAAATATTTCACAGGATGGACATGTGCTTTCCTTGTTTCTTTACTTTTTTTTAATGCATGGCCGGAATGGATTTATTCTTTTAACGCATGTCCACGTTCCCAGTCACAATATTGATGGTGAATGGTTTCTTTAGCTCCTCTGGTCAGCCATTGTTGCTGGGTCAATTCTTCCACCGGGTGCTCGGCCACAATGGACCAGCCGGACCTCCTGGCTTATCCTCTGCCATCTAGCCTGTAAAAGACTTGTTTAGAATAGCGGATCTCGCAAGCCCGTACTGACGGACGGGAGGCGAATCAGCACTGACATCTATTCTGTCGACGTCAATCACCTGGAATATAACCCCCGGGCATGTCAGCCAGGTTTTCTCACATACCCCCGGGGGTACGGCGGGCCGCACGGGAGGGGGACGGGGGCCACTTAGAGATGGGTGTGGGCCAAACCGTTGGCTGACAATGCGTGGAGTCTATCTAAATGTAGGCGGCTTGTGTTGTCATTATCACTAGACTGTCAGTGGTGAATGAAAGGGATTTCCTGCTGTCAGCCTCAATGGAGGGGGACACGCCTCTCTGTGTGGGACCACACACCCCGTTCACACATACTGGAGGTGTGTGGGATGTACGTCGTGTGGTGGGTTTCAGGAACGGTAAGTAACGTCGACTACATGTGTGGGGAAATAGCATATGACGTACGCCGTGTGTGTGTGTGTGTATGTGTGTGAACACATTTTACGTAAGCTATGTATGTGTGAAGCAGTGTGTTTATTCCAGACTTTTTTCTTGAGGGGGTGGGGGCACTTGAAATTTTCGGGGGGGGGGGGGAGGACAGTGTTAAAAATATATATTTTCTATATACATTCCATTTCGTTTGGGGGGCGGTAGACTCTTTGGTGGGTGGGTGGGGGGGATGCCTGGAAGAAACACTGGTGTGAAGGCGGAGCATTTGACGTTAGCTATGTGTTTACTAAAGTACTGTATGTGACGTACGTTATATGTGTGTAAAGAAAACTATATATGTGAGGTGAGCTTTAGAAAATACTATATGTGAGATGAGCTTTAGAAAATACTATAATATGTAAGGTGAGCTTTAGAAAATACTATATGTGAGATGAGCTTTAGAAAATACTATAATATGTAAGGTGAGCTTTAGAAAATACTATATGTGAGGTGAGCGTATGTGTGTGGAGGGACGGCAGATGACGTAAACTGGGCTTATATGGTAGAACGTCTCACGTGACGTAGGTTATGTGTATGAAAAAACAGAGCGAATATTTCATACATGTGGGACAGCCTGGTCGAGTAGTAGAGCCTACTATGGCCAGACATCGTTCCCCGTCTCGAGACTGTAGGTTGTTCGTGTCCAGTAGTGACCAGTTGATATCTTCATGGTCCATTGTCACAGAAGGAAAGAAGCGCTAATTTACAGGGTGTAATACTGAACAGTGCGGGACTAAAAGTCATCCAAGAGAAGAAGATTCGCACCATAGGCACATTGTCCTTATAAATACAAGGGTTGGCTAGTTACCACGACGCCTAGATGTGTAGCTACGCCACTGTCGTGTTGCAAACACTTGCAATTAAAGAAGAAAAAAACAGTATTATAATCCTTACGATAATTTCAACACAGAGAAGGTGTTTAAGCGGTCAGAAAATATAATCTAAACCACAAACTCCAGGCATCAGTAAACACAATAATCATTTTTTGCCGCATTCAGAGAAAGAAGAGAAAATCGCTGTTGTCGTTTGGAAAAAATGTTTAAAATGTCTTGCGTGGGTGGGCACAAAAACCAGGTGTTCTTGTCGTACAGCCCCCCCCCCTCACTCCTCCATTCATCGTCACACGCACACATCCTTCCTTAATCCTCTTCAGTACGCTGATGTTCACTGTTCCTATAATGATTGTCGTTTAGACTAGAATCTATACCTTGGTCACGTGACAATTGTATTTTAAAAGGTGAGTGAATATCACCGAATGATTTATTAGAAACACCGTGTTTTAAGATGAAGTATTTGTTTTTTAAAACTTATATTTCTAACAGTTATCAGAGAGGTTGGTATGAAGTGCTAGGACGTTAGGCTAATTAATGAAAGATCATTAATTTGACACTTAATTACACCGATTATCCACTAGGACATGATGTCCTGACCATGCTTGCTCCCCCCCCCCCCCCCCCACTATCCAGCCACCTCTCAACCACTAGCCAGCCAGCTCCCAATGCCCATATATGGCTAGACCATCTCTGATTGGTCAGGCGCTGGTAGCCTCGAGGCGACGCCAAAACGTGGCATTAAGTTGAAGATTGTCATCTGGCGGCCATTGTTCCTCACGGCCGGTGTGGCCACCGTTTTGCTCGTGGCGTATTGTCCACGCACGGGAGGACGTGGGACCAGATTATTTGCTCGGGGAAATTGCCTGTTATTATCATTAATATGCGCATTATCGCTGTCCACGGTCCCCGGATGAAGAGCTCACCATCCAAGCAGCGTATTTTCTCGCGAGAGCAAGGGGAGTTTATCCTGGTACTTGGCGCTGGAGTGCTGGGCCCCTGCTCTACCCTTTCGCTTGTCGCCCCTGTCCTCCCCCCGGCCTTAAGGGAGACAATTCATGCCTTGACCACAGGGTCGGAGGTGAGTTTATTGTGGCAGGGCCGGATGAATGGGGCAGACGGCCCGGATAAAGTAATCGAGTCGGGCCACCAGATGTTGTTGTGGTACTTGCTGGATACTTTGTCACTCTCCTTGTTCGTCTTTGTCATCCTCGTCTTCATTCACCTTTTTTTTTAAAAATAATTTCAATTAAAAGTCGCTAGTGTTAAATACTGATGATAAAAGGTCGAACTTCAATTCAAGTGACGAAACATGTGTTAAGTGTCAAACGGCTGAGGGCTTTCTTGTTGGGAAGAACAAACACCACTCCCGATTTAAGCCGGGATCTTGTTTAAGCTGAGTCGGCTCAGGAAGACACACGTTATAGTTTTTAATTTATTCGAGATTATCAGTGCGATTTACCGTCTTATTGTTTAATTAAACTTACGAAAAAAAAATGTTATAAGGTTCTGGAAAATAAATCTGCGTACAGCCAAATTCAATATTAGCTAAGATCATGTATACAGTTATGGATAATAAATCTTCATATTGGCAAATTCAATTTTGGCTATGAACATATAAGCTTACGAAAGACAATATGTCATAAAGTTCTGGATAACAAAGCTTCACACTGGCAACACATATCTCATATTGTCGATGAAAATAAACTTAGTTGAATTTTTTTTTAAACGGGAATTTCTTCATAAAGTTGAAAGTGTATTGCTTTGAAAGTGTATTGCTTATGTCCAATAAAGTAAACAGTCTAATCTAATGACAGCGTTCTATATTATTTTATCAACATATTTCGCTCAGGGCTTTTTGTTTTCATTTTTTTTTTTTGTTTTTTTTATCCGCTGTCTTTGTTGTTTTTCGCCACAATCTTTTTATAAAATCGCAATAAAATGTTAAAATTTAAAAAGCAGTCGATAATTTCTGACTCTAAAGTCACACATTTCTAATTAAACATTTCTAATTTTAAATTTAAAAAAAATTCAAATTGCCTTTTAAAAAAGTTTGGTGGTTTATCCGTTACTAACGTCACTCTAACTTAAAGTATCCCACCCCTCTATCGTCACAATATCATATTTCTAACATAATAAACATTACTTATATTGTTTTTATATACAGACTGTATTAGCATACTATTTTACAATTTCTTAATCTTACTCCCACCACTAAATGGGAACCCCCCCCCCCCCCCCGCATCGTTACAAGACGTATTTTGAGATGAGATTAAACACACGAGACAGGTGTACGTTTTAAAAAGGCAGTCAATAGTTGTATTTCAGTACGGATAAGTCAAAACAAAATTCTGGTTCAAACACATTGATGCATGACTTGGTTACTGCATGAGTGATTATAGGTCAAGTACTCTTAAGTCAAGTTTTCATGTAGCTTTGTTAAAGTCAGCTGGGGGGGGGGGGTGATGATAGTCACTTAAAGAAGTGCATGTGTTCAGCACCACGATTGTAATAAGGATCTAACAGTTATACTGCACCATGTATAATTTTGTCCAGGAAATTAATATCATAAAAAATTAAAATCGTAACTCACAACGTGTGATTAGTACAGCTAAACTAGACCGTCACCCCCCCCCCCCTTTCCTTTCTTTGACGTGTGATTAGTACAACTAAACTAGACCGTCGCCCCCCCCCCCCCACCCCCACCTTCTCTTTCCTTGTTTTGGTTTTGTTTTGTTCTTGGAGTAATCGATCCTCATTGGTTAGCATTTACATCACTTTCACGAAGTAAAAAAAAAAGAAGTTATTACAAATCCAATTATAATGTGAGAATTTCACGGCTAGCACATTTGGAAATATCCCCCCCCCCCTCTCTCACGTCAACAACAAGGGTGCGAGTCAGCTCTTACCCTTATAATTCCAAGTGTCGCACAAAACGAGGGGGTGAGGGTGGGGGTGGGGACGGACCACCCAGAAAGCTAGCCCGCATAGAGGGACTGATCCACAGAACGAACACCACCTCAAGAAATGACAAGCACCTCCCCTGGGACCGTCCCGTACAAAAACACATCAACAACCACGCACCAGAAGAAGTGACATCCGCCACAGTCGCAGGAATCAAAGAGATCCCCACTCGACTGGCACCCCCCGTGGTGGAAGAATGCTGGAGTTATTTGCTCTTTACTTTCTCCACCCTGCCGTACCTATAATTTAAAAGCTACGGTGTCAAATCTGTGACCAGCCACCCATGATGGTGTCTGGCATAGATGTGTCGCAGGTTTGTGGTGCTACATGCAGCAAGGTTTGATAGACGAGATTTGTCAGACAGATGTGTTTGATAGGCAAGATTTGACAGACAGATGTGTTAGACAGACAAGGTTTGACAGACAAATATGTTTGACAGACAAGGTTTGGCAGTCAGATGTGTTTGACAGTCAAAGATGTGTAGCAGCTTAGTGAGGCTTCATGCAGCAAGGTTTGACAGACAGCGTTCAACGGTTGACATAATTATGTGTTATGCTCATGTCACAATTATGCCGGTTCGTCTTGTTTTCTGGTCGGCGGTGTTGACACATCAATCCCCACAGACAAACACGAAAAAACACACACACACACACACAAGCACAGTAATATGCAAGTGTGAGTGAGTGTGTGTGCGTGAGTGAGTGCGTGTATGTGTGTATGTGTGTGAGTGTATGTTTATGTACGTGTGTGTCTACGTATGCATGTGTGTGTGCGCGCGCGCGTATGTGTGTGTGTTTGTGTGTGTGTATGTGTGTGTGTCTGACATACAGAATTCACGGAACCGAACGACAAGCCAAAGGGGATTGATTTTCAGGTTTTATTTTTTTCGCGTTGGCCACACCTACAACAATTGTATTATTTATTAAATACTTGCCTTTACATTTTAATGAAAGTATATTATCTCGACCATAGCATCGCTGCTGAATTGTGCGTTGTTGCACTTTCTAATGTGCGTTGTTGCACTTTCTAATGTGCGTTCTGAAAAAAAAAACCGCAGTATATCAGGTGATAGCATCATGCGCACCGTGTTCACTAGAAACGGATTTGTCTCTGTATGCGTGTGTTGACTAGTGTAGATTGTCCATGTCGAATTCTTGACATTCCACTAAGGTTCGATTGCCATCCACCCAACCACTTGACCTCCTAAAGGTTCAAAACTTTTCAAGTATCTACTTGACTAAAGTGAAGCATATTAACTTGTGTGTCGAAAACAATTGGTTTAAAAATTTTAATGTAATGTTTAACTTTTTATTCTGTTTTATCATTCAAAGTTCACAATAGGTCAAATGTCAATAACATTTCAGAAATGGTCGAAGATCATATTTTGCTTCTTGGGAGTCAATTAAATTAATTACAGCTTGGCACTTAATTAACGCCAAGTTTACTATCCGTAAGACAGTAATTTTCCAGCCTCGGTTTGGATTACCAGTCGGAAGTCAATGAATTTTCATCCTAGGTCAAGTTTTGCTAGACGGCTGTCAATTTTCTTTGTGATGAAAACCATAGACAAACACAGATCTACACAACTGCCGCACGTAGGCAAGTCCTGCTTGCCTAACGGATCTAGAGGACAATCAGGACCGGAGAGGCGTTGACTCCGGCAAGTAGTAGACGCCGGTAGTTTGAGCGTGCTGGGATATTAGCGCTTCTGTTTGATCAGCCGTTGCTTTTTGTCGCCTGTCTGTTTTAATAGGTTCGACTTGACTTGGTCCGGGTGTCATGTGACTCCCGTCTTGAGGCGAGGGTTAGGTGTTATGTAACCGGAGAGATACGTGCATTCCCAGGCGTAGGTTGAGATTTTCGTTGAAAGGTTTAAAAAAATGAATTCTGAGGCAGACGGCAGTAAAGTTCACAAAATGGCTGCGCCGGTGTTTGAAACCTGATCCCGCGCAGTTCATGCTCCGCAGTGAATAAACGGAAATATTGACATTGGGAAAAAATTTAAGTTAATTTTCTTGAATAATGTTTTTCAAAAGTGTCAGTTTCATGTGATGTTTACTCAATCTATTATTTCTTTATAAAAACTCACTCTCATGTTTGAGATATTTTTAGTATTTCTTTTTTAGTTTTTTGACTTTCTTGTTTAAGTTGTAAAGAAAGTCAGTTTGAAAACACGTCGTTAGTGACGAACTAGGGTTGGTTGATCTTACAATAAATTATGTGATTGTATTATCTTTAAAATAACATATTGAACTCTCTTTCAAAAGTTTTATTCTGCTGTCTTAAAATAATGGCAATAAATTCAATACATGTGATGTGTTAATTAATAAAATCAATCTTCTACTTTAAATTATTTTTTAAAAAAATATGTACTAAAAATGTTCATATTTCTTATGATTTTATGTTAGATATAGATTAGTTTAGAATCAAATCTATATTTGACAAAGCTTATTAAAAAATATTGACTGATTTATTTTTGTAAGAAATAGTTTTTGCCGTTATTGAAGACTAAAATAGTTCTCAAGGATTGTATTATTATCGAATGTTATAATTTGAAAGGTGATGTACAGGCTAGCCTGTGTGTTGGCGGCCATCTTGTTATCTCCGAGTACCTTGTAATGGTCCGATTAGGCCGGCCGAGTGACCATCTTGTATCGGGTTAGGGTCAGGTAGTTTTCAGCTTAAGATTACACAAGTGGCCACCCTAAGCCGCAGGTCGGGACTAATACGGGCCAGGCGGCGTCGGCGACTGGGCCACAAAGGAATGTCTGTGGTCTGGTGTTGAATGGAACACTCGGCCATCCAGGAGATTAGTGTGTGGAGTGATCGCCCTTGTTAGTGTGTGGAGTGATCGCCCTTGCGCCTCCGTGTGTCCAGAGCAGGTATTAACTTGGCGGTTCTTACAAGAACACGGACGTGACGATACGGTATCGTATCGTGATTTTTTAATTTTAGTATCGGTTAGGATTAGGGTTTAGGTCAAAGTTCGATCCAGCGATAGGGTTACTATTATGCCTAGCCTTTGGATTAATGGGAGGGGAGATCATGCTAGGTTAGTGTTAAGAGTAGGATAGCGATACCTGAAAAAATAGGTATCGAATACAACCTACCGACTTTTTAATAAGTAGTAGTTTCGCTAATGAGTGGCCGGGCGTGTAGCGTGATGGTGGATGGACGGTAGGTACTGGTCACGCCAAAAGGTAGGTCACATCAAGAGCGGATATGACAGGTCACAGCCAGGGTCCAGCGTCGGCTAATTGGCAGGTAGGGGTGGTTGGGTGAGGGGGGGGGGGGAGGAGGTATGAAAGAAAGTGATAATAGATACGGCCAAACAACGAGAACGTCGATAAGCTGCTCTCATCGCACGGGGATATGGGCACGATAGCCGGGGTCAACAACTGGCGCGTCCGTTTAGAGACGGCAACTTTTTGCTAGTTGTTGATGATGTTGTTTTTGTTGATGTCGGTGTTGATGTGGATGTTGATGTTGGTGTTGGTGTTGGTGTTGGTGTTAGTGTTGATTTTGATGGTGTTGGTGATGGTGATGGTGATGGTGATGGTGATGGTGTTGGTGTTGGTGTTGGTGTTGGTGTTGATGTTGATGTTGATGTTGATGTTGATGTTGATGTTGATGTTGATGTTGATGTTGATGTTGATGTTGATGTTGGTGTTGGTGTTAGTGTTGATGTTGATGGTGTTGGTGATGGTGATGGTGATGGTGTTGGTGTTGGTGTTGGTGTTGGTGTTGATGTTGATGTTGATGTTGATGTTGATGTTGATGTTGGTGTTGGTGTTGGTGTTGGTGTTGATGTTGATGTATATGTTAATGTTGATGTTGATGTTGATGTTGATGTTGATGTTGATGTTGATGTTGATGTTGATGTTGATGTTGATGTTGATGTTGATGTTGATGTTGATGTTGATGTTGATGTTGATGTTGATGTTGATGTTGATGTTGATGTTGATGTTGATGTTGATGTTGATGTTGATGTTGATGTTGATGTTGATGTTGATGTTGATGTTGATGTTGATGTTGATGTTGATGTTGATGCTGATGCTGATGCTGATGCTGATGCTGATCTTGATGCTGATGCTGATGCTGATGCTGTCGTTGTTTCTTGGTTGTCTTCGATTGCTGCAGTCACCAACCACATGTTTAGGAGTCTCGGCAAAAAATACTGAACCCAACAAAACAAAAATAGTTGAAAATTAAGTAGCATAATTAATCCGTTTTTGTCTTTATCGTTTGTCCTTGAGGTTAGGATTAAGTGTTATGTGGCTATCGATCAGTCATACCAATCTAAATGAAGTTACATAGTGTATGTCCGCGTTAATAAAATCATTTGAAGGATCTTCTGTTCAGATGGTATCCAAATCTGGCAATACATATCTGATGTAGACAACAGAGCTTAGGAGAGTCTGCCTGGTGGAGCGGTAGAGAACAAGAGCACGAACCCAATGGACTTGAGATCGCAGCGGAGACATGCGTGGTACACATGTGTCTTGTGTACCGTCTGGTACATCCAGCTCAACCTGAAGTCTGCTAGCACGAGCTGGTGCTTGGAATCAACATCGCCGATCACTTGACCCCAAACCTCAACATTAATTAGAATATTAAACTAAAATTCTTGTCCGTTGTCTATGATTTAGAATGGGAGTATCTACAGGGTGCACTTGTATTCCTATTCCACGTATCTTTGAGGGGGGGGGGGGGGTCTTGAAACTTCCAGGAGGCGAAGACATATCTGAAGGAAACTGCGCATCAACCACCGTTTAAGCCCTTTAAAGACGTATGGACATTGCTCTCGTATTTTGCAATACGTTACAGAAATAGTAATAAATGCAGTTTTCTAATGTGCATACCTGACTCCATTTAGTGTTGTCTGACATTATGTGTGACTAACATTATTAGACTGTTTGACCGATTTTATGATTTTAATTGGCTGACATGATGAGCCTGATTGATTGACAGTCTGACGCTGATTGAGTGACCCAGTGTATGACTGACGTCACCACCCCCGCTGAACGAGTGACGTCGCCCACCGTGACGTGTAAACACCGAGTGTTGACCTGTGGCCAAACTCCCGCCACCCGACGAGATGGCATCGCGCCGTCTGGACCATCCGCTAGCGGGTAGCCGGTGCTACCAGTCAAGGCTACCCGCTACCCCCGTTGATAATCATTGAAGCATGGCGCGTAACCCAACCATACCGACCCTATCGCTTCATCTCTCTGTCCAACAAATAACGCCGGTCACCCCCACCCCTACATCCCCACCCCCCGAGAGTTATTTCAAGTATGTGATGTCAGTGTCACTCACTCCCGTCACGCCGACTAATCCCGGGAATACCCAGAAAAATTATCGGGAGTCTGAAGGTCACTCCGGGGTCACAGGTGTGACTCGCTAACGAGGGTATTTAATGATGTAGATGTTAACTGGGGGGCGGGCTCGCCAAACGCCTGAATGGAACCACTTGAGCGTAAGGGGGTGGGGCGCGCACACATGCACGCTGGGAAAGATCCGAATAACGTTCGTCGGAAAAGTCAGGAATTTAATTACATTTTGGTGATGTATGTGTTGTATTTTTTACACATGTAAAAACCTGCATTTGTATTCTAGTTGACAAATTAATTAATTTCAATATTGATGTTTCTACAAATGAATGAAAAAAATAACCAATCTTTAAAGATTTTGTTTTACTGCTTTACATTAAATGTTTGCGACTTCCATTGTGTTTATAATATCTGACTGACTGGATTTCGCTGTGTCGCGTGAGTCAAGTGTTGTCCCCGCAGAAAATATAAATTAATAACGGAAAGGCATTGTGGATTAAGTGCCACATCAATTAAACTCAATTAATTAGAACCTTAAGATTAAGGTTGCCTGTTAATATTTAAATGACGTAAAGACGGCGCATTCAAGTCCCTGTTTAGCGAAATAATTAGTTTACACTGCTTTATACATAACACATGAATTAAGATTGGCAAATATTTATTCTGGCAAATGAAAACAAATAGCTGGCAAAATATTTCTTTCAAAGGCTCCTGTTCTTTCATCTTTTGAATGATTGTTCCGCTTGATCTAAGCCTTGTAGTTTATAAAAATTATTTCCCTTGAAGGCTTGTCTTCTCGTTATAAATTTTTAGATTACCCTCCCTTGGTTTTTCATGCTCTTGTATGCTGTTTGTTTAAAACGCGAAAACATGACGAGAACAATCTAAAGCTGTCAATTGATGGGTTAGTCCTCCAACATGTTTTGTTAGTGGGCTTCACTTGGATTAGAACCCCAAGCGGTTCGTATTGTCCACTCCACATGTACACAGAAGCAGACGACCGAGCTTGCCCGGGGGTGAGGCAATCAAGAAGGATATTGCAGTCGAGAAATCAGCTCCTGCTTTTAACCGCGGTGTTTTTAGAAAGCCAAAGCGGCAACCACCGCCGCGGATCTAGCCAATGAAGCCGAAAGTGTCCCCCCAACCGTCCGGCCCTCGCCCGAGTGCCCCGGTCATTAATTACCGCCCGAGCCGTTTGTTTCCGTGCCCAGTGCCGCAGGGCAGCGGGCACTTCACGGACGGGTTTCCAGCATTGTCCTGCAAGCCCAGTGGTCAGCTAAATGGACACATGGTCGCGGCGGCCGGCTAAAGTGCATAAGTAGCTAGATTTGGCTGGGGCCGTGATGATCAATCCTATTTCTGGACGCTTTCATCCACCGCTAATGAGGTGGTCGTTAAAGCTAACACATTTGGAAACAAGCCGACAATTTTGTTGTACTTGTATGTTCTGGTCAACGAATCTAGATCTAAAGCTAACTTCCCTGTTGAAAAGACGTTGAGATATAATTAGTTCAATCAAACTCAAATTTGTAGGTTTATTTTCCTCAATCCTTTTATTTTCGTTTACGCACAATCTACATATTATTATGATAACGTTGCTGTAGTATAACAGTTGTGATGATGCTGATGCGATCGGTACCACATACGAGATGAAATTTCTGAGTAAATGTAATAAAACTATCAACCTTCGTCGTTTTTTGTTTATTTTTCTTATTTATTCGTTCTTTATTCAACGGCAGAACTATCCCGGTTGCACAACTTCTACTGTTTTTACAAACTTTGATGTTCAATGAAGCATATACCACTAGAGCAGCATTAGATCACAGTAGATGTTTACATCATGAATATAGTTATTGATCTGTGTTTCGTATTGCAAGACGTGTATTAAAATATTTAAAGTTTTGAATCTGAAATCGCCCAAGTTTTACAACCATCGTGAGTCGAGCGAAACAAGATGTCCACATTCTAATGTTAGCTCTAATTGCTACTATGCTACTCTATTAATTCTGTATCAGTACAGATGAGATATAGATGTAGAATTTACTAGTATTTCAAATACGTCTTCCCTGTACCGTTTGTTAACTTGTGTATGCCTTTGGTGAAGAACTGAATTGGTAGCTGCTTCATACAGTAATTCAAACACTTGTATCTGCTCCCCTACTAGCAAGTATCTCTCGCTCGCTCTCGCGTGGTCACGCTTGTCACCCCCCCCCCCCTCACCCGACCCCCCCCCCCCTTGTTTGTCCAGCTAGATGTACTCACTCGTCCGGCAGCCGTCACGTCCATTGTGTCCGGTCACGTGACATATGGCCGGGTCCGGTCGCCCGGATGATGAACGGACTGTCCACGGGTTCACAATTTGAGCCGACCCCCCGCTCCCCACCCCTTCACTCCTGGGCTGCCGGGCTAATTTGGGGGAGTCGCCGCCCTTTGTTCGAGGGGTTGGGGGGTTGGCGACCCACCTTCATCACCCACACGTTACAAGTCTAGAACACAAACTCGCCTGAAGTACTCAAGACTTGATCTGTTCTTGATGTTTTTTTTTTTATAATAGAAAACTGAATGTCATTCATTGATAGAAGTATGACATGTCATAATTTGATAGAAGCCTCAAATGACATAACTTGACATACGCACGAAGTGTTATACATTGACAAAAGCATAGGTGCCTTAGTCATCATCTATGCATATTGAATATAAAAGAAAACACTTCACACCATCCTAATTTATAAAAGGCCATGTGCGCTCTTCTCTCTCTCTCTCTCTTTCTCTGTCCGCAAAAAATTTTCGCCGGACATCACGTCAGAATCGGCAGCGGTATATGGAGAACTTTTTACGGACTTTTGTTGAAAATAATATGTTAGATGTTTTAAATGTATAACCACAATTTTACTTAAAGAAGAAAAATAAAAATTAAAGGCGTATTCGAATGTAGAGAAACAGTATTATTTATGCAACCGGAAAAGCATTAATATATGTGAAAAAGAACGCATAAAACTGTGACGTCACTATTGCTTATACATTAACTAATGACGTCATCTGCCGTGTTAAGAATGAAAAGAAATGAACTATTTCATTCAAATTTGATTTAGATCTACGTACACTATGAAATGTATACAATACAATTTTTCCGGCCTAAACTCATAAAATTTATTTTATGTATTTGGATTCTAGATCTAGAGATTCTAGATCTAGACTAAATCTAAATCTAAATCTACGCAATAACTAGATCTAGACGTAGACGCTAAGATCTAGATTTAGACTCTAACTTCTCTAAAATCAATTCCAAAAATAAATTTCTATATTAGGACTAAACTATTTCAAGACTTATTTATTTTATACAAAATCTTTGTTTGGAACTGGCTAATTTGGGATAAAAAATTAATTTGAAAGAATAGGCATATTCGCGTAAGTTAAGATTTTAAAATACGTGTTTCATTCTCCGTATTTTATAAGGTGCCTAAATAGCGGAGATGTTAGTGTACATTAAACCACGCAGGTGGTGCGGGTTCGAGACACAGCAAGTCAACTTGGTTAATGTATTCATTTTTATTATGCTCGGGCTAAACTTAAAAAAAAAATTCTTTTAGGAATCTAGATCTAGATCTAGATTGTCGGGTGTCCGATAGGGCACTTCCCGGCGCCGCAGGCGCTTCAAATTTGGCATGATCTTGCCTTGGTGCGACAGAACACGGGGGCCGGTTGGCCGAAAAGTCTACGATGTGGGGGTCAAAACTGACCTCGACTGACCGGTACCTTATATGAGCTATAAATCGAAAAAAAATGTCCACGGAGGAACCTCTTCATAACTCTTGAGGTCGTAGACCGACCTTCGGGCGAATTAATTAAGCATTCAAATTCTCAATGTTTTCGAAAGCCTAAGCGAAGCTGGGCAGCATGCCTAGTGATTATGTAAAGAGCACAGGACTTCTTCGACAAAAGCAAATACAAGTGAGTACCTCTAATAAGTAAGACAACATCTGTCTTATAAAAAATATATCACAGCGTCGCTCCTATAAAAGCAAGTATGACAGCGTCCCTCCTATAAAAGCAAGTATGACAGCGTCCCCCCCCCCCTGTAAAAGCAAGTATGACATCGTCCCCTCCTATAAAAGCAAGTATGACTCTATAATTCTAGTCAGAGAGAACAAGTCACGCTGTACATTCCCTCAGCTCCAGCAACATACCGTGAGCGGTGTCGCCTTATGAAATCCCCGACCCTGACGGAACAAATGGACCAAGTGCTGGGGGACAATGTACGGCTTACACAGCTTAACATTCTCAAGTCAATTCTAGAACATTCGAGCTGGAGCTTAGCCGCCGTTTGGCCAGAGTTTAAAGCGTTAAACGAAGGTGGCCGCTGGACAAATGACCGGGAGCCGGACCATTGTAGCCGGATTACCCGGCTCTCGGCTCCTTCAAGGGCCCTCACCCCGACCCTCGGTTTGTCTTTTCTTGTTCAACTTGCCCCGCCCGACCCCAGGGGCCGTGGGTTTTGTAGATATATCCCCCGCCCCCTCCCCATGCACCCACAGACATTAGTCACACAGTTGAATGTTTGCTGGTAACTGAACTAATTTATGTGGTCAATGGCTAGAGCTCAAGGGCTGTGACCACCTTTAAGTTCGCTCTAGTATTTGTACGCCAAAACGTGTACAGCAGGCGCAGTAGAGTGGAGGATGGGAATGGGGGGGGGATGATGACTCTATTTTTTAATTGATTATAATTGGTGCTTCGATTTTATCAAGAAGATAAGTGAAACATTGAAAATAGGAAAATAAACTACCACACAGAATAGACCAATTTTTTTATGAAGGTTGTCCTTAAATGACGTCACACTCATGGGGAGGTGGTAGGAAGGGAAGAGTCCGAACTAAAATTGGTGAGTTAAAGGAACTAAGCGTGAATTCATTCATGAATGTTCACTCACCGACATGATAATTTAGATTATGTCATTTATCGTATTAAAAAAAAGTACCAAAAAAGCTCCAGATATATAAAATTCAGCTTTCATGAAAGCATATTGAAATCCGAATAAACAGTCAGCTCATGTAATTCTTCAAATCTATTTCAAAGACAAAAAAAAAAAAAAAAACAACAACCCAATACATATAAAAAGATGTAATCTATCACACTGGTATTAAAACTTCAGATTTCTAAGGACCACTCGTGTAAGCCGATTGTGTTGTTGAAAAATCAAATGAGCGCGGGTTTGTTCCCCTTGTATTTCACAACACGAACTATAACCTCACACAGCTGTCACCAAGTCTAGAAGTAATAAAATACTTAAAAAAAACTTTTTAAAAAACCACGTTTTTCTTGTGGACTAAAAAGTAGAAAATAACTATTTACATACATTTGATGACAAAAAACGTGGGTACGTTCACCATCAAATTTCCCGACCCATCTGCCCGACCCACGTTTTTTGTCATCAAATGTATGTAAATAGTTATTTTCTACTTTTTAGTCCACAAGAAAAACGTGGTTTTTTAAAAAGTTTTTTTTAAGTATTTTATTTTCTCCTTTTTAGTCCGTTGCTACACATGAAAAACGTGGTTTTTAAAAAAAGTTTTTTATATAGTTTATTTTCTACTTTATCCAATGACTTGATTAAGTATGACTTGACTAAGTGTTTATAAATACACGGACTAAAAATCTTGAGCGACCAGGATTGTGGTTTTTAAAAAGTTTTTATATAGTTTATTTTCTACTTTATCTAATCACTTGATTAAGTATGACTTGACTAAGTCTTAATGTTTTTAAATACACGGACTAAAAAAATCTTGAGCGACCGATACGCTTTAAACAGAGAAAGGGTGTAATTTACGTTGCTGGCGTGGAGATCTACTCACGAATCACGTGATCAAATCTCCCATAAACAAACAAATAAACGCGAAGCTGAGTTAAGGAAAAACGTGTTTATGTGTAATTTAGCATGCCCAGCGTACCAACCGTGTCACCGTTAACAATGTGTTACCGTGTCCGTTCTCCTTTTTAGTCCGTTGCTACACATAAAAAACGTGGTTTTTTAAAAAGTTTTTTTTAAGTATTTTATTTTCTCCTTTTTAGTCCGTTGCTACACATGAAAAACGTGGTTTTTAAAAAAGTGTTTATAAATACACGGACTAAAAATCTTGAGCGACCAGGATTCGAACCTGGGTTGTCGAGGCCACAACGCGAAATACTAACCACTATACGATCACGGCCAGCGCGCTCACATCGATTGGGGCCGAAGTAACTGTGTCAATAGGCTTTAAGTCTTGTCGGTATCTTTAGAAATCATGTCCTCAATTTTATGGTCCTTGAGGCGTAATTAAATTAAGCTAATTACGGTCACTAATTGCTAGTTTTTATGATTGCATCTGAAATTGTTAGGCGAAAGTAGCATGCATGCCAAATTTCAGGTCTCTAGAGCAATCAGAAGTGGGCTAATTTTCGATGTCAATTTTAACAACAAACATCCAAACAAACAAACGCGAAGCTGAGTTAAGAATAAAAATACTTAAAAAAAACTTTTTAAAAAACCACGTTTTTCTTGTGGACTAAAAAGTAGAAAATAAATTTTTCTTTTGTGCTTTCTCGAGCTGTGCAGGTTCTTGTGATGACTGACAAAAAACGTGGGTACGTTCACCATCAAATTTCCCGACCCATCTGCCCGACCCACGTTTTTTGTCAGTCATCACAAGAACCTGCACAGCTCGAGAAAGCACAAAAGAAAAATTTATTTTCTACTTTTTAGTCCACAAGAAAAACGTGGTTTTTTAAAAAGTTTTTTTTAAGTATTTTATTTTCTCCTTTTTAGTCCGTTGCTACACATGAAAAACGTGGTCTTTAAAAAAGTTTTTTATATAGTTTATTTTCTACTTTATCTAATGACTTGATTAAGTATGACTTGACTAAGTGTTTATAAATACACGGACTAAAAAAATCTTGAGCGACCAGGATTCGAACCTGGGTTGTCGCGGCCACAACGCGAAGTACTAACCACTATACGATCACGGCCAGCGCGCTCACATCGATTGGGGCCGAAGTAACTGTGTCAATAAGCCTCCAGTCTTGTCGGTATCTTTAGAAATCATGTCCTCAATTTTATGGTCCTTGGGGCGTAATTAAATTAAGCTAATTACGGTCTCTAATTGCTAGTTTTTATGATTGCATCTGAAATTGTTAGGCGAAAGTAGCCTGTATGCCAAATTTCAGATCCCAAGAGCAATCAAAAGTGGGCTAATTTTCGATGTCAATTTTAACAACAAACATCCAAACAAACAAACGCGAAGCTGAGTTAAGAAAAACGTGTTAAAAACGTTTTAATAACTGACAGGTAGTGACAGGTGTACAACTTATAGACAAATAGCTGAGCAAGTATTTCAACATCGACGGCATGTCAGGCAAGCATGTTGATGACTATGTGGGTCGGGGAGGGATCATAAATAATCCGCAAGAAAAACAAATCTGATTAAACCTATACATGTAAATAATAGTCAGAGGCGTAGCGATGGGGTGGGGGGCGGGGGGGGGGGGTGGCGGACCGCACCGGGTGACACCATTTAGGGGGGTGACACCAAGGCAAAAAACAGCAAAATATATAGAAAAAAAATTGAGGGGGGGGGGTGTAAATCGAAAGTTTGAGGGGGGTGGTGCATATCGAAAATTTGAAAGTTTGTCCCCGGGAAGGGTCGCCTCTGGGGGCATGACACCATTAAGTGCCGCACCGGGTGACACCCGACCTCGCTACGCCACTGATAAAAGTAAATGAATACTGTAAGTGCATTGCAATATAAATTTGGGGGCGTCCATAAACATTGTCATTCTCTTAAGGATAGGGCACCACGGATTAGTATCTTGTCCCCTTAAAAGAGATGGGGGGGGGGGGGGAGGCGTCAGAAATTTGTGATAACACACATTTACATTTTAAAAGTAATTTTAGTAGGTTGAACTGAATTTCAGTCGTTAGTTCGCCTTTTAGAAGGCTGCTTTTGTAAACTGCATAAAAATTTATTGATTAATTTTCTGAATGTTGACTAAGATCAGAAAACAATAGAGAAAGAAATCAATGTTTTAAACAACAAAAAATTGTTGTAGGGTGAGATGTGACGTCACTTCAGGGGCGGGAATCTTCGTTCTTGTGTGACAATAAAAGGGATGTAAAGTTCGTCACATAAAGTTGTCATTTACGGATGAGCCATTGATGAAATAGCCCGCATAGTATCATCTGTAATGTTACGATATAACAAGTAACTTGTTATGTTACAAGTAACGTGTGATGTTACAAGTAACTTGTGATGTTACAAGTAACGTGTGATGTTACAAGTAACTTGTGATGTTACAAGTAACTTGTGATGTTGCAAGTAACTTGTGATGTTGCAAGTAACTTGTGATGTTACAAGTAACTTGTGATGTTACAAGTAACTTGTGATGTTACAAGTAACTTGTGATGTTACAAGTAACTTGTGATGTTACAAGTAACTTGTGATGTTACAAGTAACTTGTGATGTTACAAGTAACTTGTGATGTTACAAGTAACTTGTGATGTTACAAGTAACTTGTGATGTTACAAGTAACTTGTGATGTTACAAGTAACTTGTGATGTTACAAGTAACTTGTGATGTTACAAGTAACTTGTGATGTTACAAGTAACTTGTGATGTTACAAGTAACTTGTGATGTTACAAGTAACTTGTGATGTTACACGTAACTTGTGATGTTGCACGTAACTTGTGATTTGTAAGTAACGTGTGATGTTGCAAGTAACTTGTGATGTTACAAGTAACGTGTGATGTTGCAAGTAACTTGTGATGTTACAAGTAACGTGTGATGTTACACGTAACTTGTGATGCTACACGTAACTTGTGATGTTACAAGTAACTTGTGATGTTACAAGTAACTTGTGATGTTGCAAGTAACTTGTGATGTTACAAGTAACGTGTGAAGTTACAAGTAACTTGTGATGCTACACGTAACTTGTGATGTTACAAGTAACTTGTGATGTTACAAGTAACTTGTGATGTTGCAAGTAACTTGTGATGTTACAAGTAACGTGTGATGTTACAAGTAACTTGTGATGTTACAAGTAACTTGTGATGTTGCAAGTAACTTGTGAGTAACTTGTGCGTGTACTGTGTCGGCCAGTGCAGCAGACGACAGCAGTAAATGATTTCAGGTGTGTTTCCAGCGTGATGGCCCAGCTCTGTGTGGCCTGTCTATTTGCACGGCCAGCCCCGCATGTGTGAGGCCATTGTTCCCCGGCTCCCCCCGCAGTTGACCCAACGATTAACAACGGATCTGGAGTATTTAGTGGGGAGCCGTGGCCCGCCCAGCCGGGGAAACTGCCGGCAAATTTGTTCGGGGGACATTCGAATGTGCTCGCTAACCTCATCAAAGTCCCCCCCGAACCGGATGGTGACCGGCAGAGGCGTGGCGGACACATTTCTTCAATGGGGGTTCAGTTATTTGTATGGTATAACCACCGAGAAACTGAACTTGAATTCAAGTCTCCGCCTATGGAAGCTGGGATAATAAGTGCGCAGGGACAATGAGGTGAGGGGAAGTGCACGCGAGTTGGGGCCTTGAGAAAACAGGATCTATGTAGATATCAATTAGATTAGTGGCTTGAGGAGGCCTCGAGAGCTGGTGCGACTGTTGTCTCTGACAGCGGATTTCTCAGCTGATCCGTGGACGCAGGGTGTTTGTTCCTTCGTGACGTCCCCGGGCTAAGGCGCGCCCACGTTAATCAGGGGGAATAACTTGTTTCAACTTCCACATTGTTTAGGGGCAGGGAAGTCATCAAGGTTTTAAAAGGACGATAACTTTTGATTAAGAGATTTCGGTACAAGTGCCGAGATTGTTACTGTTTTATTTTAACCAATCAGATCGATGTATTGATTCGTGTGTTTCACACCCATCTTTAACTAAGCCCTAACAATCTAATTCACGACTTTTGAGTTGAAATATATACGAAAACATACATGCCTAATAGCTAAAGAAACAAATAATACAATTCTAATCTTCTGTTTGAAGTAATGGTGTTCACGTAAAACTTCAAATACAATTTGTTGCAATGTCCGGTTATTACCAGCTTGTTACTTGTCTTACATGATGTAACTGCGTATTAAGAAGAGATCAACTTCAACTATATCCTAATAATGTTGCACAATTTTTGTATTGGCGATTTTTCCAAGATCACTAATTTCACTTTTATATTTGTAAGAAGAAACTTTTATCTGTATTATTAGTAGTACTTTTCGAAATTATCAATTCAACGGTCTAACGGAAGTTATATGCTGGTGTGTGTGTTTGTGTGCATGTGAGTGTGTGTAAAAAGGGTGATGAAATTGGTGTGGGCGGGGGGGGGGTCTGTTTTAACTCGCCCAACGATCCCGGGACCTTGCACAATTTGGCTCCCGCTCACCGAGTACTCACCGACTTCCTGACTGAAGTGGCCAGATGCTAGTCCGTGTTTGAGGCCAAACCCGGAGTCTGTGGACCAAAGACATTCCGCGCGCCTTCCTTTTTGGTTGCCGAGTTCACATGGACAGAAACAATGCCGCGAGTGTCCGTGTCCCGATCAAATACGGTCATCTTGTATCAATCGTTTGTGTCCTCATTGTCCGGCGGTCCTGCCCATGTCCTGATGTGTGTACGTTTCTCAGCTCCGGTCATTTGATTTCCTCTGTTGTCCAGCCGAGCACTTGCCCATTTAATTTGATTAGCGCGAGGTGAGCTGTGTGCCCCGGCTAACCGAGCTTGTGGCGTAATGTTGTTTGCCATTCTTGTTGTAATGCCCGGGCTAAGCTCCCACGCCGCCCATACAAAACCCTGCCTTTTGGGCTATGTCGGTGGGATGACGGCGATGGCTGCTTGACAAAAACTACATGAGGCTACAAATATGATCCAGTGTTGCAATGTCAATTCTGCGTTACCCAACTATACGGAGTTTTTAATATATATATATATATATATATATATATATATATATATATATATATATATATATATATATATATATATATATATATATATATATATATATATATATATATATATATATATATATATAATCCGAATTATACAAATATTAGCAATTAGCTTGCAAAAATACAATTTTAAAATTTGGAGTAAATGAAATTCTAAAATTATAATTTGCTTTACATAACTTGGACAATTTTAAAAAGTGGGGATATTTGGATATTATTACACAATATCGTCACATTATTGCAAATGTTACCTTTCAGATAACTTGTCTGGTCTGTCGTACACGTAACATTTTGTCTGCAATATTTTGTCTGTTTTTTTTTTGTCTAAAATATTTTGTCAGTAAACTTTTGTCTGTAATATTTTGTGTACAATATTTGTCTGCAAATAATGTATTTACACTATTTTGTAGGCAATACTTTGCTTATAATATAAATGACACCTACGGCTTGTCATACTTATAACACGCAATTAAAAAGATATTTCGGACCTCGTTTACCACAAAACAACTTCAAAACGGTTAGTGAAATAAAAACATGACATCAGTGTCTACACAATATATGACACTTACGGCTTACCATACTTAACTCTCGCGTGTAAAAAGATACCTCGGACTACAAAACAACTTGAAAAAGTTTAGTGAAATAAAAACATGACATCAGTGTCTACGCAATATATGACATTTACGGCTTACCATACTTAACTCTCGCATGTAAAAAGATACCTCGGACCACAAAACAACTTGAAAAAGTTTAGTGAAATAAAAACATGACATCAGTGTCAATACAATATATGACACTTACGGCTTGCCATACTTAACTCTCGCATGTAAAAAGATACCTTGGACCACAAAACAACTTGAGAAAAGTTTAGTGAAATAAAACATGACAATGACATCAGTGTCTACCATTACCACAAGCCCACGGGCTAGTTACCTGGATCTCTTTGATCCAGGTCGGGCACATTCCATGGTTGCGGGTGAGCAGGTAATTCAGCGCACAACTTACTCACGCATCATGAATGTGTGGGGTGTGTGAGTGTGTGTGAGGGAGGGAGAGGGGAGGAGGGAGGGGTAAATCCACAAAAATTGTCCTTTACCTAGGGATAAAAAGGTAATGAGTGTGTGGGTGTGAGGGGGGGGGGGATTTCTGCTATGATGATGGGTTACGTGTTGAATGGGAGGGAGCAGGGGGGGGTGGGTAGACGGATCACACAAGCTAACCCTTTATTGGCTAAAACAGTTTGACCATATCTTAAGGTACGGATTTCAATCTAAGGACAGTGATTTAAGTTTTAGGGTGGGTATTTCAATCTTAGGAATGGGGTGGGGATGCGGTTTTCAATCTTAGTATGGGGCATTTCAATCTAAGGGTGGGGATTTCAATCTTAAGTTGGGGATTTCAATCTTAGGTTGGGGATTTCAATCTTAGGGTGGGGATTTCAATCTTAGGGTGGGGATTTCAATCTTAGGGTGGGGATTTTAACCTTAGGGTGGGGATTTCCATCTGAGGATGGGGATTTCAATCTTAGGGTCTTAGGGTGGGGATTTCAACCTTTGGGTGGGGATTTTAATCTTAGGGTGGGGATTTCCATCTGAGGGTGGGGATTTCAATCTTTGGGTGGGGATTTCAATCTTAGGGTGGGGATTTCAATCTTAGGGTGGGGATTTCAATCTTAGGGTGGGGATTTAAATCTTAGGGTGGGGATTTCAATCTTAGGGTGGGGATTTCTATCTTTGGGTGGGAATTTTAATCTTAGGGTGGGGATTTCAATCTTAGGGTGGGGATTTCAATCTTAGGGTGGGGATTTCAATCTTAGGGTGGGGATTTCAATCTTAGGGTGGGGATTTCCATCTGAGGGTGGGGATTTCAATCTTCAGGTGGGGATTTCAATCTTAGGGTGGGGATTTCAATCTTAGGGTTTTAGGGTGGGGATTTCAACCTTTGGGTGGGGATTTCAATTTTAGGGTGGGGATTTTAATCTTAGGGTGGGGATTTCCATCTGAGGGTGGGGATTTCAATCTTCGGGTAGGGATTTCAATCTTAGGGTGGGGATTTCAATCTTAGGGTCTTAGGGTGGGGATTTCAATCTTTGGGTGGGGATTTCAATCTTAGGGTGGGGATTTCAATCTTAGGGTGGGGATTTCAATCTTAGGGTGGGGATTTCAATCTTAGGGTGGGGATTTAAATCTTAGGGTGGGGATTTCAATCTTTGGGTGGGGATTTCAATCTTAGGGTGGGGATTTCAATCTTAGGGTGGGGATTTCAATCTTAGGGTGGGGATTTCAATCTTAGGGTGGGGATTTCAATCTGAGGGTGGGGATTTCAATCTGAGGGTGGGGATTTCAATCTTAGGGTGGGGATTTCAATCTTAGGGTCTTAGGGTGGGGATTTCAATCTTTGGGTGGGGATTTCAATCTTAGGGTGGGGATTTCAATCTTAGGGTGTGGATTTCAATCTTAGGGTGGGGATTTCAATCTTAGGGTGGGGATTTCAATCTTTGGGTGGGGATTTTAATCTTAGGGTGGGGATTTCAATCTTAGGGTGTGGATTTAAATCTTAGGGTAGGGATTTCAATCTTAGGGTGGGGATTTCAATCTTAGGGTGGGGATTTCAATCTTTGGGTGGGGATTTTAATCTTAGGGTGGGGATTTCAATCTTAAGGTGGGGATTTCAATCTTTGGGTGGGGATTTAAATCTTAGGGTGGGGATTTCAATCTTAGGGTGGGGATTTCAATCTTTGGGTGTGGATTTAAATCTTAGGGTAGGGATTTAAATCTTAGGGTGGGGATTTCAATCTTTGGGTGTGGATTTAAATCTTAGTGTAGGGATTTCAATCTTTGGGTGGGGATTTCAATCTTAGGGTGGGGATTTCAATCTTTGGGTGGGGATTTCAATCTTAGGGTGGGGATTTCAATCTTAGGGTGGGGATTTCAATCTTTGGGTGGGGATTTAAATCTTTGGGTGGGGATTTCAATCCTTTCCTCAAGTATTTGAGCAAACCCCTCGCACCAGTACACTAATTTACAGGCACTAACCATCATTACATATTTTATCGTGCATACATATGTGACCAGTTTAGCGTTGTACTCACACACAATACCAGCCCACCTACCTACATTTTGCACTCATGTAATTATGATTGTGTGATCTTCACGCACTACTGATTTTTTGATGTTTTGTCGCCGAATCAAACACATGTTACATGTACAGTTCAGTGGTCGGGGTGAGCGTTAGTGTTGATTTCACGGAGAGCGGTCAGGCAGAATCCCACCATGTACACTACACACCCCCGGGCTTTGAACCCCCCTCCCCCCCCCCCCAATGAAATATGGTCGGTTTTTACAAGCTTTGACTTAGATCACATTGTCCGTAAAGTGTCTGTCCATCTGTCTGTGGGTGAGTGGGTTTGTTTTCAGAGCTTTGAACCCAAATTTTGGCGTGTAGCTAATGGGTCGATTTCTTTCAAATTTTGCGAATAAGTCCTCAGCAGGCTACAGTTATAGTTAGTTTTAAATTTAATTTGAATTTTTAAAGTAATCTATTGAAATAGTTTAATGATTGCAATTTTCCGAGTATTTAAGACATTTTTCTTGGGGGGGGGGGGGGGGGGGGAAGGGGAGTATGTGAATTCCTAAATACCAAAAAAATGTAGAAAATAAAAATAAATAATGCGATCAACTTAGGAAATACAGTGATCATTGAACAGTCCATAGTTATATAATAATTAAATATTTTCACTAACAATTTATAATTAAATATGTTCATAGTTATATATTTATTATGTTCACTAAAAAATTATAATTAAATATGTTCACTAACAATCCATAGTTTTTAGAAGTTTTTACTTAGTTAAAAATTTATGCATGTCTGTTGGTTTGGTCATGTTTAATCCACAAAGAGTCATTTCAATTTTCATTCTTGTGCAGCCTTCAATTTTAACTTTTTTTTCCCGGTTCGCGCAATCAAAATTTGATAGTTAATTATTTTATCCTAAAAATCAAAGCAGATTTGAACCCGAAAAGTTGATTACCTCCCGACTCACGTGCATGCGCGTTATGAACGTGACACGTGCCAGGACTGCTTGTATCTATTGTACCCTGGACATCAAAAACCACAAGAATGGAACATCTGGTGAATGATCAAACTGTGATACTTAATGTGGCGTCAACTTCAGAGAATGATGTTACCCATTCTATTAGTAAACATTATTATAGGGTTGTAAGGAGCCGTATGGAAACTGATCTTCGAGACCGCTGATGACGCTACCACACATATCTGTTGCAGCTAGTGATGTGGATGTAGCTAGTCTTGTGGTTGTAGCTAGTGTTGTAGCTGTAGTTGGTGTTGTGGCTGTAGTTGTTGTTGTGGTTGTAGCTGCCGTTGAGGTTGTAGCTAGTATTGTGGCTGTAGCTAGTATTGTGGCTGTAGCTAGTGATGTGGCTGTAGCTAATATTGTGGTTGTAGCTAGTGATGTGGCTGTAGCTAGTCTTGTGGCTTTAGCTAGTGATGTTATTGTAGCTAGTCTTGTGGCTTTAGCTGGTGTTGTGGTTGTAGCTAGTGATGTGGCTGCAGCTAGTGTTGTGGCTGTAGCTATATTGTGGTTGTAGCTAATGATGTGGCTGCAGCTAGTGTTGTGGCTGTAGCTATATTGTGGTTGTAGCTAATGATGTGGCTGCAGCTAGTGTTGTGGCTGTAGCTATATTGTGGTTGTAGCTAGAGTTGTGGCTGCAGCTAGTCTTGTGGCTGCAGCTAGTGTTGTGGCTGTAGCTATATTGTGGTTGTAGCTAGTGATGTGGCTGCAGCTAGTGTTGTGGCTGTAGCTATATTGTGGTTGTAGCTAGTGATGTGGCTGCAGCTAGTGTTGTGGCTGTAGCTATATTGTGGTTGTAGCTAATGATGTGGCTGCAGCTAGTGTTGTGGCTGTAGCTATATTGTGGTTGTAGCTAGAGTTGTGGCTGCAGCTAGTCTTGTGGCTGCAGCTGGTGTTGTGGCTGCAGCTAGTGTTGTGGCTGCAGCTAGTCTTGTGGCTGCAGCTAGTGTTGTGGCTGCAGCTAGTCTTGTGGCTGCAGCTAGTCTTGTGGCTGTAGCTAGTCCCGTGGCTGTAGCTGTTACCCTGTAACAAGAACAAAGAGACGCAGATTGTGTAGATTTGTGAGTTAGCTGGTCACGTGGGGTTGATGAGGTAGATCATGAGCTCAGCCACCATATAAGAACAATACCCAGGTTTACGCCTGGCTGGGTGGGGTAGGTCACCCTGGGGCGGGCTTGCATATAGTGTACCGGTAGAGTGTTCGAGCAGTGTTGGATGCGATTTAAGGATTTCTAGGCACGGTACCAAACTAGCCATACAAGTTACCAAGCAAGCGTTCTACCATTAGACCCCGACTCTTAAGTACCCTATCAGACCAGGAAATCTGTTTTATTACCCACTTTAGCATTTTAAAAAGTAATTTTAGAAACTCAATTTTAGACGTTATTTTGGTGTTTTTAAACTGCTGTTTTTGTAAATTGTAATATAAATTATTATACTCTACTTTGATCGCTCTAAGAAAATACTTAGATAAAGAAATCGATGTTTTAGTAATAAAAGTTGCAATTTTGAGGAGAAGAGGTGTCGGGTCCGGAGGGGGGGGGGGGGGGGGGGGGGTCAAGTTGAATTTGATGTCATTTCTGGTGTGTGAGTCTATCTTTTTTTGAAGATGGGATGGGGGGGGGGGGGGATCGGTCAAATGGCCTGGAGTCATATATGAAAGACCTTTTTTTTTTTTTTAAAAAAATTTTTTTATTTAAAGCCGAAACAACTTCCGCCGCACTCAGTGTTTCTTTCAGGCTTTTTTTGTCGCGGGATAGGGGGCACTTGATATTTTCTGGTGGGGGGGGGGGGGGCGGACTAAAGTTACCGGAGGGGGGGGGGGGGGTCTATTTTCTGTATACATTCCATTTCGTTAGAGGGGTGGGGGCACCCGAAGAGATGCCTGGAAGAAACTCTGGCTGCACTAAACCGTTATGTTGTACCTCTCCGCCATTGCTCATTATCGAGATAATGGAAGAGGTATCTACGTGTCGGTGACCTTTTTAACAAGGTACCTTCTTTAATTACTACTGGTAATATGTTATTGGAGACGTGGATTTTGTTGTATTAAATCCAAATACTTTAAACGGTGAAATACTTTAATCGTGAAAGTATCATGGTCGTGTTTCTGATTTACACAGTTTTTTTAAATATCTGATGGAGAAGGGGCTGAGAATTTGTGTTAAAAGAAGGAGTGACCCCCCCCCCCCCCCAACGAAATTGAAAAAAAAGAATTTTATATAGAAAATATAATATCTGTTGTTCGCCCCCCCCCGCCCCCCCCCCCCTCGAGAATTTTAAGTGTCCTTCCTCCTCAAAAATAATTTTAAGAAGTTTCAAGTGCAGGTAGAGACTAACCCATCACCATCATGCTTTAACAACAGCACATGCATGATGTGTATCTAAAGATGTCAGAACATCAAGATCAACACATCACCATCATGTTGTAACAACAGCACCTGATGCATGATGTGTACCCTGAGATTTCAGAACATCAGGTTCAAATGTGTCTGTGCGTATGTCTGTCCGTCCGTCTGTGTGTTCATGTGTGTGTATCAGTGTGTGTATATGTTGACAGCCCCAACGACCTGAACAGTTGACGTAACACCCTTTGATTAAAATACACGTTAAAAAAATGACCCGCCACCTTTCGTGTTTCCCATCAAGTCGTAAAACCCGAGGTGTCAAATCGGCAAGTTATCGATCCCACATCAGCCAATGGCGACACTGGGTTTCCTGCCAGATGGGCGGGGCTTGATCGCGAGAACGCAACCCGACTCCGCGGTCGAATAGTCACAGACGACACGTCCCGGGGCATGTCCCGTCCCCGCCGTCTCCGCCTTTTGATTGGCAGGTGAGGTCAAGTCGGGGGCATGCGTCGTGTCCCCGCGGATGTCCTGACTTCTGCTTTAAACTTTAGACTTTCACAGCAGTCACATTTCTGGCCAGGCGGCGCTCGACTCTTGGACTTTACTTCTGCTTTCATTCCTGGAACTTTTCACAGTCTTCATTGTTAATTAAGTTCTTAAGTCGGTTAATGAATTTATTTATTTTAAAAGAATTCCACCACTGACTTGAAACAAAACGTGTGATAGCTGAATGCCAAAAGTGAAGATTTCTGTCAGGATTAACTCCAGCCGTCATGCCTGTAAGGAGCTAGCCGTAAAACAGATTCCAGAGCTGGTGCGACCCTCTCTCAAGAACTGACCCAGGACATTCTCCAGCCGTGTGCCCGGCTGTAGCTGTGACGTCTGCCAGCTCCGGCTGTAGCCCATCATGAACCGGCCGACTGGAACTTCTAGTAAGTGAAAACCAAAATCTCTGGTCTCCGTAGTGAATTAGATGCATTAATGACATAATAATTTGGCTGAACATGAAGTATATTTAATTGATTAGCAAACTTAATTAACTAAAATTGTATTAAGTAATCTGGTTTATTTTAGTTTCAATTATTTTTTGAATGACGAATAATATAATTAAATTAATCTAGTTGTATAATTTAATTGTGAACTATTTTTAAAAGAAACTTAATTAAAATACGGTAAATATAGGCGGAAAGTCAGTTTAATATTTATTCATTGTGTTAGTTGTTTGAAAAAAATCACCTTACAAACCAATCTATAAAATTAATATTTTAAGCTTGTATAAAAATGAAAAGTGTGCTTAAAAAGTTCAAGTAACTAAAATATTAAATACTGGCTGTTCAGTCATATATCCTAGCTAATGTACGACACGTTTAACAAATAATATCAAACCTGCCCACCTTGTCCATTGGTTGACTAAAAAGTACGAGTCAAAGTGCTGACCAAATACACTGACATTTCAAGTGGACGAATATGTTGGGCCGCTACATTTAAAATGTTGGATTCTAGTTTCTCCAAATTTATATTGTTGGATTCTAGTTTCTCCAAATTTATATTGTTGGATTCTAGTTTCTGCAAATTTATAATGTTGGATTCTAGTTTCTCCAAATTTATATTGTTGGATTCTAGTTTCTCCAAATTTATAATGTTGGATTCTAGTTTCTCCAAATTAATAATGTTAGATGCTAGTTGCCCCAAATTTATAATATTGAATTCTAATTTCTCCAAATTAATAATGTTGGACTCTAGTTGCACCAAATTTTTAATTTTGGATTCTAGTTTTACCAAATTTATAATGTTCGATTCTAGTTGCACAGTATTTATATTTTTAAATTCTAGTTTCTCCAAATTTAAATTGTTGGATTCTAGTTTCTCCAAATTTATAATGTTGGATTCTAGTTTTACCAAATTTATAATGTGCGATTCTAGTTGCACAGTATTTATATTTTTAAATTCTAGTTTCTCCAAATTTATAATGTTGGATTCTAGTTTCTCCAAATTTATAATGTTGGATTCTAGTTTCTCCAAATTTATAATGTTGGATTCTAGTTTCTCCAAATTTATAATGTTGGATTCTAGTTTCTCCAAATTTATAATGTTGGATTCTAGTTTCTCCAAATTTAAAATGTTGGATTCTAGTTTTACCATACATAAAATGTTGAAAGCTAATTTTCAACACAGATACAATGTTGGTTACTAGTTTCACCATATTTAAAATGTTGAGTCCGAATTACAACAAATTTAAAATGTCGCAATTTACTTTCACCAAATGTTGGACACTAGCGGTGAGTTACCCATTGGTGACACAAAATAATGTGCATTACATGTTGGTGACACAAACAACTTGTATTACATATTGGTGACACAAACAATTTGTATTACATGTTGGTGACATAAACAACTTGTATTACATATTGGTGACACAAACAACTTGTATTACATGTTGGTGACACAAACAATTTGTATTACATGTTGGTGACACAGACAATTTGTATTACATGTTGGTGACACAAACAATTTGTATTACATGTTGGTGACATAAACAACTTGTATTACATGTTGGTGACACAAACAATTTGTATTACATGTTGGTGACATAAACAACTTGTATTACATGTTGGTGACACAAACAACTTGTATTACATGTTGGTGACACAAACAACTTGTATTACATGTTGGTGACACAAACAACTTGTATTACATGTTGGTTGATAAAGGTGAGACTGAAAAAAAATTTATGCCATGTGTTTAACGTTATCAATTGACCGATGTTTCTGTTGATGATAAAATTAATAATTCAGTCGATCTTAAAGTCATCGATATATTTAATGATATATCGACGGGGGAAATTGTTGTTCTACTTAACGAAATTAAATATAATATTTACATTTATTTTACATAACAATCATTGAAACCATTTAAAAACACATTTGTTTCATGTAGTCCATTCTTTAATTTTAATATTTTAAAAACAAAAAACAAATAAATGTTCTAGTCATTCTGTCTTCAAATTAGTCAGGTTTTTAAAATTTCGAAAATTATAATTAACCGTTGTTGAGTGATACACATTAAGAGATAATTCGTTTCTTTCAAAAACGTACGTTTTATTTTTATCTCTATTATGAGTCACTTCGGCTTTGTAACTTTGCATAAATTACTGTCTTTATCACAAATTAGCGGTTCTTTATTTGATAGGTTAATTCCATGCAAATTTCATGAACTTATGGTCGGATTTAATTGTTGGTCAGGTCTTTATTTTAAAAAGGTACGTGTTGACTTTAATTAAGACGTTGATTAGAAGTTTAGTAATGACCTTGTGGCGTCAGTGTTGAGGGGGTTAAATAATTAATTAGTCCTCGATACACTCAACGGGGGGAGCTATAAATAAAACACGAGGATCCAACCAGATTACACATAACACGTGTTGTAATATTCATCTTGCAAATAGACGGGTATCAATAGAATTTTATAGACTTACGATTGGGGGGGGGGGGGGGGGGTAGCGTGGATTTCATACATTGGCTGTAGCTGTGTGCAGTCTGACGCATCGGTTGGGTACACATGTACTATTCATGTACGCGCGTATGATTGTGTGACATCTATTTATGTACATGTGACTGTCATTCTTGTACGACCGCTTGTTTGACAGCCATTCATGTTCCTGTGATTGTCGTTCTTGTACGTAAAATAGTGAGACAAACATTTATATGATTGTTATTCGTGCACGAATGATTGTGTGACAATTATTTGTTTACATACGATTGTCGTTTATGCATGTACAATTTATCCGTATTTTGTACACATTATCTATTCATAAGGATTATATTCTGACTAACACAATACCATGAAACAAAAGCGTACACTATTAGAATCACAGAGGACGTTGGCTACTGAGGTTTATCGGCCTCTACATTAGAGAAAGTTTTAATTAAATCAATAAGCAAACATAGTAAACAACAACATAATATAGATTTAAATTTATCATTGATTAAATTTTTGATGCAAATAATTTAAAACCGGACCGCTTGAGACAGTTTGTCAGATCGTAGGCCTACACATTTTAAAATTTTAACAGATTAAGAATGTATTAAAATGTTTTATAGTTGTCTTAGAGTAAATAGAAAGCAGAAGATAAAAATCTGACAAAAAATAGTTGCGATGAAAACGGACAAAAATTAAACACAGACAAACACAACACCCACAAACTTAAGACACGCGAGCCTAATATTGACACAAAATTAAACACATAAAAACCGCAACACACAAAAACTCAACACACACAAACTCAATACACACATAAACTCAATAAACAGAAACTCAATACATACAAACTCAACACACATAAAACTCAATAACACAAACTTAACACACACAAACTCAACACACACATAAACTCAATAAACAGAAACTCAATACATACAAACGTAATAGGCGCTACAGTGTTAACACATACAAATGTATAAAAACATATCGGACTGCAACATTCCTGAATTTGGGCTGATTTAAAAAAAAAAAAAATTCATTCGCTTGGTTTATCAGTTTGAGATCCACTGTTTTAATCTATATTAATCTGGTTCCAATAAATCATAGTTTAAAAACCACAGCTTCAACCTTTTTATGGTCTGTAAATATATAACAATATGAGACTCGCTCTTCCAATCGACTCTAACGCAGCTAGTATGTGAGAACCACTCCCCTGTTAGTTGGGCATCGGTTAGCCAAGTCTAGAACCCTTGTTTGAATCTCCAATAGCGAGACACACTCGGCTCTAGTCGTTCAGTTCCTGGGGTGGGACGGTGTGCACTTTGTGCCGGCGTTAAATCTATACCCTCATTACCGCATTCAAATATCAAATCAATGCACGCAATCATCGCCGTGTCATCTAATTATCTGTTCCCCTCCCCCACCCTCCTCCAATCTAAGAATAAACACTTACGGATCGCTGTATCAGACAACTTATTAACCCCCTCCACCCACCACCTCCCACCCCAGCACAAAAAAAAATCACTAGCACCAATGTTCATTGTGTCTGGATAATAATATAAAGTGTGACGTCAGGGGTACGGTTCCACAGGTACGTGTGACATCACCAGGTGAATATCAAAGGTCACCCTCTCCCCCCCACGCCCCCACCCACCAATAGCTCATCGATAGCACCCAGGACTGTGTCACAAGATGGCGTCATAAGACGCTGATGTCAATCCGTCTTGACGCGACACAGGCCAGAAGTATAGGATAAAAGACAATGTTACAGACGGCCGTGTTGCTAGTTGTCCCATCTATTGAGCGAGGAAGTGGTGGTCCATTGTGGTCTAGTCACCACGGCGCATAAGTTGTGGTCTATTGTGGTCTAGTCACCATAGCGCATAAGTTATGGTCCATTGTGGTCTAGTCACCGTAGCACATAAGTTGTGGTCCATTGTGGTCTCGTCACCACAGCATATAAGTTGTGGTCTATTATGGTCTCGTCACCACAGCACATAAGTTGTGGTCCATTGTGGTCTAGTCACCACAGCATATAAGTTGTGGTCTTGTGGTCTAGTCACCACAGCACATAAGTTGTGGTCCATTGTGGTCTAGTCACCACAGCACATAAGTTGTGGTCTTCACGTCCCCAGAAACATACAATAATTGTGGTCCACATTCAATAAATGGCACCTCTGTCGCCTGATAATTTCCTAGAGCGCCTAAATGTGATACGCACTATTTATAGTATTAATATAAAATAATTGTGGACAGTTTGGTATATGCATTGCGGCATTTTAACCCAACAGATTAGAAATATTAATACAAAAAAAGAAAAAAAAAGAACGTGAAAAAACTAAAGAAAACGCCCCCCCCCCCCAACCACCCTTTTATTTTCTAATGCTTACTTTGTTTTCTACTTAAAATAGTCACTGATTCATACATTCTTTAAATAGTTACTAAATCATACATTCTTTAAATACTCATCAAATCACACATTCTTTAGTCACCATATCATACATTCTTCAAATAGTCATCAAATCATACATTTTTAAAATAGTCAACAAATCACACATTCTTTAAATAGTTTACAAATCATACATTATTTAAATAGTCACTTACTCATACAGTATTTAAACAGTCATCAAATCATACATTCTTTAAATAGGCATCGAATCACACATTCTTTAAATAGGCATCAAATCACACATTCTTTAAATAGGCATTCTATACATTCTATCCCAGTATACCACTAGTAGGGAGGGGGTAGGTATATCGCTATTAATTTAGCCATGGCATAATCCCTGCCCCCCCCCCCCCCCCCCCCACCCCAACAACACCACGTGATAATCACCACGCCAGGTGTAGTCACCTGTTGCCCTCATCATCCATATCCATTAGACAGATGACATCCACGTCATTGAAGGAGTTGACATTTCATTTAGACCTCAGCCACGACTTGCAGTTAGTTTTTGTTGGGAACACAAACAAAACCAGCACAACCCAAACATCAACGCCAACATCAACGCCAACATAAACTGAATTCACATGCTTTGGAATTTTCTTTGAATTAAAATTTAAAATGGCGTCTATGAAATATCACAGGAATCTGTGGACTGCCATTTTATGTGCACATTTTAAAACTGAATTGGCCAACAAAAAATCTGCTTGCTATTTCAATAATTTGTAGTCATTGGTGACATTTTAACAATATTTAATTTTTTTTTAAATTGTACAACATATGCTAAAATATAAAAATATTGTTAAAAACTATGTTGAAAAAAATATAAATTAATATATAAATTTTAATTACATTTAAAACATTTATAATTCTTTTAATTTTCCAAATGAATTCAACAACATATGCTAAAATATAAAAATATTGTTAAAAACTATGCTGAAAAAGTATGAATAAATATATATAGGCTATATATTTATTATATAAATATAAATATTTATATAATATAAATATTATATTTAAATATAATATTTATTTTATATTTATATAATATTTATATTTAAAACATTTATAATTCTTTTAATTTTCCAAATGAATTCAACTTAAGAAAATACTCTTTTTTTTTCAAAACACAAGTTTAAGCAAATTGAGTAGATGTAATCGAATATATAGTTTTTATTGCCGGCTAAAATATTTTTATATTAAAATGTTTAGCTTGTTTAGATATGTTCACATAAGGTAGAGAAAGATAACACACTATTATACTATATAGACCGGTATTATATCAACTATTGATTATCGTTTGACACACCAAGGTATGCACATTTAGCTCGTGGCGATTTTAGTAATTTAAAAATCCGTATGCGACTAATTTGACTCAATTTTAAAATAATATAATATTTGCAGTTTGTTAAAAATTAAATATTAATTATTTGCGTTTTCTTAGGTTTAATGTTGGGTTGAGTTTTTTTAAGGTTCATAATTCGCGGTGGTTAATGAGACTCGACATTAATTGTTTGTCTTTCGGTCAAGCTGACCCACGGCAATACAGCTGTGACGTATGTTACTGGTCTATTTTTTTTGCCTAAGACAAAAGTAAGAAAAACAATTAAAAATAATGACCGACGCACCAATCATAGCAACGACCCACATCACTCACCGCTGTGACCCACACACCATAACCCACACACCATAGCCCACACACCAGTCACAGCGCTGACACACACCAGTTACAGCACTGACCCACACACAATAACCCACACACCATAGCCCACACACCAGCCACAGCGCCGACACACACCAGTTACAGCACTGACCCACACACAATAATCCACACACCATAGCCCACACACCAGCCACAGCGCCGACACACACCAGTCACAGCACTGACCCACACAATAACACACCATAACCCACACACCATGTTGTAACAGGCAACATTTGCACATATAAACATAGTTTATAACGATTTTATCACACATTTTTGCAGTTACAAAATAATTGAAATTCTCCGTTATAAACATATTAATTGATACATACAAATAATTAAAGTGTTAAGCAATAGGTAACTAAAAACGAATGGAAGCAGAAGCGTAGCAAGGGGGGTGGGGCGGGGTACATATGTCCCCGTGCACCGACCTCAGGGGGCGCCAAAATGGGTTTTAAAAACAAATTAGAATATCATTTTAGCTGCATTTTTTAATTATAAATATTAAAAAATATATTGGGGGGGGGGGGGGGGTGCAAATCGAAAATTAAAAGGTTGCTCCCCAGGGGGGCGGGGGGGGGGGGGGAGAAATTAAAAGTTTGTCCCCGGGCACCGGGAAGTGTCGCGACGCCTCTGATTAGAAGTTTAACAAAGAATGTATTTACAAAGCATGAATAAACTAAGACGCTTAGCTTTATACCACATTGGGCAATCAATAATTGAAATCATCGTAATCAGTACTATATTTTCATGTATCATGTATCTTATCCTATATGCATTTCACCGTCATCTGACATGTCCCATGCAGCATTTCTCTATCATCTGACATGCCGCATACAGCATTTCTCCATATGTCATGTGACATCTAGCATGTACGATATGTCTACGGCATTTGTTAATGTTATCTTAAACTATACGAAACTATACCACACTTTATAGATATAAAAAAAAGAGTACACCCCATGGCTAAAATTGTAAATGATTTGTCAACGATATATTTTAAACGCCGACTTACTGTCTATACTAGACATAGACAAAAATGAAACATAATGTCTGTAATTTTTTTAAACCTTCAAAGAGGATTGTATTACAATTAAAAGCGAAAAGCGCCATAATTACGGAAAATGAATAGAAATTAGATTATATTTTTTCTCTGCATGTATTGTATTTTAAGTCTGTGAAAAACGCATTAAAAAAAACTTGCATTTGTTATTTAAACCGCCAAGAGCGGGCTGTAATGAGCCAACTCACCATGAGCCGGCTGTAATGAGCTGTAGCGCATTTATAAAAAAAAAGTTAAATTTCCAATTAGCGGCTTGCTCTATTAAGTCAAAGCGCTAACTGTCTCGCCCCACCTCGGTGTTAATTCTCTCGTGTTCAAGTGCTTTTTAACGTACTCATTCTCGTGAAATCTTTCTTCATGCCGGTCAATGCCGGTCTTTAGCGCCGGTACGCGTTTAACCGGCCGGCAGTCCGGACCGTGAGTCCGGCAAGACGAAGACCACAAAGCGAATCATCCTGTGTAATTGGCCCCTAGAATTTCTATAACGGGCTCATCGCCGTCGGTACAAAACAACGCTGGAAGATTTTTTTTTATCTGCAAACATCTTTGATTCCAGCCTAATACCTGAGTAAGAGGATTTGGTCTTCTTGAACATCCGCGCATCTTCGTCGCGGGTCTTTAAAAAGTTTAAAACTCATCTTTTTTTTTCAACTTCCGCTTAACTTTCCTTAGACGTCCGCCGAACATCCGAAATATATACGCATTTTTTTTTCTGATTGGGCAATCGCACGATGTAATTTTTATCCGGCGTATGGGAGGATTTAAAAAAATAAAATCGATGGCCATTTTTTAAAAAATGTCTGGCCGGCCGCACAGATTGAATAGCGTAATAAGATTAAAACTCTCCCCTAGGCTGTACGCTGTGTTTGACATCAAGGCTTAGCTTTGGTCCTAGGGGCTTTTTGATTTCTAAGAATTAAGTCAAACAAAAATGGAGAATTTCGTTAAGAGATGCCGCAAATAAGGGGAGGTAGACACAGAGGGGAGGAAATCGATGTCGGGGTATCAAATCGGCAGCGGTGACGTCCCTTGATTGTTCAGCTATTTGTCCGGTGGTTTAGAAGATCAGTTTCATTTCGCGGGATTATTGGAGTGGTCTGAGAGCTGCAGGTCTGTGGATGATTGTGTGTGTGTATGTGTGTGTGTGTGTGTGTGTGTATGTGAACCCGTATGTTTGTGTGTGTGTAAAGCAGTTCTCGTACCCGTAGGTCGTTAAGTACGCGCGCGTGTGTGTGCGTGCGTGTGTTTGCATGTTGTCTGTGTACATGACGACTTAAAAGACGAGTCGTATTTGTGACCGGGTTGATCCGAGGCTATGGGTTAAGTCGAGATGTTGACTTGCCCAAGTCTTCCCTGCGTCCACGTTCAAATGAGCTAACCCACAGTGCACATGGTACGGTTAAGCCACTCTCTGATACAGGTCTGTTCATACTCATAAGATTAAGGAAAACTTCAACTTTTTAGATTGGCCAGATTTCTATTTAACTCGTAAAAAGGTAAAAAAAAAATGGCTGGATAGAAATCAAGGGGCCGGATTAACATTGAAACCAGATACCCAGTGATACACAGGAAAATCGGCATTAGCTATCACTCTATCAGACCGATTCAGAATAATCTTTAGATTTCACGGGTGTCAGTTGAAGGATAATCTCGCATTTTTTGAAAGCTGAATAAAGAGGCAAAGGTTCAATATTTTTATCGATTTTACTGTTCCATTTTTCAACAATCACAACAACTATGTTTTTATTTTGTAAAATTATTATTTTTTTTTGCATGACTTTTAATTTACAACTAGATCTTCTATGTAGGCTGGTCGAGATAAGTTTTGTTTGTAACTAGATTAATTATTTGAGGAGAATAATTTCCCGTGAGTTAAAATACAAAGGTTGTGAGGTCTGTGTGAGTAAATTTCGCCAATTCTCTGTTTCAATCTCGAAGTCTAAGTCTAAGTAACTTAAAAACAATTAAGTATTCATTAATTCATTATCACGTTGGTTAGTATGTAGACAGGTGTGTAGATGTATCGAAGTAAAGATCGGGGAGGGGGGGGGGGGATAGCCTGTCGATAATTAAGAGTTTTAACTAGTTTTTTTTTAAAACTTAGGGTTAGATTAATGAACGATAAGGCTTGGAGGAATGCGTTGATTTTGACGTTGCAATTAAAAACAAAAGTGTGAGTTGGAATCATTTATCGGACACAATATCTCAGATAAGATGTGCGTAATATTGTTAGATCGTATCATCAATAAAGACAATATTTTAGATTAAACTGATTTATCGACAGTTGTGATATTTTGTAGATATTTTTAAGGTTGATGGATGTTTGTTACGTTTTTACAGATGAGCGTAAAAGTATGTGTGATACAGATATGTAAACACAGTGAATTGATGTATATAACATTTTATGGAAAACAGTAAATTTTTCTGGATATCTAACAAAATTTGTTTAACGGATACCTGTACATGTCTAGAATTGTATGGATTAAATGGATTAAAGTAAACGCTTTAAATATGTGTAACATCGGTCGAAGGCAAAGATTTAAATTTCTATCTTCGATGGCTGTCACCGCGATCTGTTGCGTGCACTCCATGTATCGAACGCTGAGATCGATACAGCTGGTCATCGATTAGCTGTGACTTAGGACGCCTCTTACCAGCTACGTCACGTTTGATTCCTCAGCCCACTCGAACGCGGCAAGAAGAGGCAAAATTTTTTTTTTAAACTTATCGCGTCAAATGCGGATTATCTCAGTCCCCGGCAAATGTCAATTATAAATTTTAGAAATTAATCTCCACGCCGTATCGAGGCTATCAAATCTAGATCCGTTTTAGGGATAGTTGAAATGTTTATAGCGGATGTCTGGCTAATATTCCTTTGAACTGGACGCTAAATCCTTGTCATAATTTATAAATTTTAATTTCGCGTTTTAAAATTAATAATAGCGTGTGTGTAGAAAAAAATATTTAAACCCTCTAGACAACAAGCTGATAACAACCCCGGTTGATGTTTATCTTTGTTTATTCATTTTTATATGTTTAACTTCAAGAATTTGGAAGAATATTGTTTGGTATAACGATTGCTTTCTTTATGATAACGTACAACTGATGGGGCATTAGGTCGAAGGCTGTCTGATATACACAATATATTGTGCTAATCAAATTGACTCGCAGATTGCTGTTCTAGTCAATTTAAATCAAAACTTTCTTGTTTTTTTCCATAGTTTCTAGATATGTTCCATCGTTTGTTTCTATCGTATTCGGTCGTAACATTGTAATTTTGAAAAAAAATATTCAAAGTGTCGTGATGTTGAAGACGTTGAAGTGTCCTGATATTGAAATGTCCTGATATTGACGTGTCCTGATCTTGAAATGTCCTGATGTTAAAATGTCCTGATATGAAAATGTCCTGATATGGAAATGTCCTGATGTTGAAATGTCCTGATCTTGAAGTGTCCTGATCTTGAATTGTCCTGATGTTAAAATATCCTGATCTTGAAATGTCCTGTTCTTGAAGTGTCCTGATGTTGACGTGTCCTGATGTTAAAATGTCCTTATCTTGAAATGTCCTGATATTGAAATGTCCTGATCTGGAAATGTCCCGAACTTGAAATGTCCTGATGTTGAAATGTCCTGATCTTGAAGTGTCCTGATCTTGAAATGTCCCGAACTTGAAATGTCCTGATCCCAAAATGTCCTGATCTCAAAATGTCCTGATCCCAAAATGTCCTGATCATGAAATGTCCTGATCTTGAAGTGCCGCGATGTTTCCTAGCGTGCCATATTGCCGCTCATACAAATCAATGGATTAGATTTTTAAAAAAATCCCTTCTGGTCGCACCCCGGATCGATTGAACGAGAAAACAAAACGCGGCAATTGCCAGCCCCTGATGCAGAACCTCCTCACCGGGACGCAGATGGTGCACTCACTCCACCGCAACAAAACGACGGAGTCACTACTCACTCGGCGCGCGCATTGATTTGTAATCGCGACAAGGGTCACACTAAGCAACACTTTTTATCTCGCCCCATTCGCGAATTGTTTAATGACTAGAGCCAGAGATTATAGCTATAAAATACACATTTTTAACTTGCCCCATTCGCGAATTACAGTGCCAGAGCTTATAGCTGTAAGATGCACATTTTAACTTGCCCCATTTGCGAATTGTTTATTGACTAGAATCAGAACTTATAGCTATAAGATACACATTTTTAACTTGCCCCATTCGCGAATTGTTATATATAGTGCCAGAGCTTATAGCTGTAAGATACACATTTTAACTTGTCCCATTCGCGGATTGTTCATTGACTAGAATCAGAACTTATAAGTATAAAATACTTTCAATTTGCCCCATTCGGGAATTGTTCATAGACTAGTACCACAGCATACACTTAACTTGTCCCATTCACGAATTGTTAATTGACTAAAGTTGAATCTTATGGCTACCAGAGAAGGAGCCCGGCCTGCGAGTACAAGCACCGAAATGCCAGAGACCCTTCCCTTTGAAATAACAAAACACATGGGGAAATCATTGAATGGAACGCGCAAACCAAAGACTTACACAACCGACGCCCAAACACTCGATCAGATTAACAAAGATTAACGAATAATGATTAACTTTTCATGTAGGCCGACATGTCGTTCCTACTTATCGCGCCAGTCAATTTTCCATTGTACCCCCCACCCCCCGGGCCGATTGTTCCACGGCTAGTCACCCACCGCTCACCACAGCCGGATCTACCACCGCAGCAGACGTGAGGCAGGAGTCAGCCCGGCTCTTCAATAGCCGCACAGCTCCCCACTGCATTAGTAATGGCGGTGTACAATTAAAATAATACCTTTTTTTATTTACCAGGAAACCAAAGCAGTATTGATCTAGTCCTCTAGGGCGTATGTCCCATTTTAATCATTAGATCGTACGCACCTTGCTTGGTTATTTTGTATTGTTGTTGTAGTATTTAAAAAAAAATATTTAAAAATTAAAAAAAAAAACAACGTTCCTTTTTTGATTTCCAGAATAAAACATCTATTGTTGTAAGGCACCTAGGATGTATCAGTTTCAGTGATGATCCTTGTATATACTGTTTGACTTTATATTGAATGTATCTTGATTTAACTACAGATTTACCTTACACTGAGACTAAAATAATTTTTTTAAATGTTGCTAATTAAATCATTTATAAATTTTTGTTTTAATTAGGATTTTAATTTTTCGTTGATTTTTTTCTCGCCTCATACAAGTAATGTTTTCGTCAGTTTTGATTTGTCGCTTAGTTCGTTTTGGGATTGCTGTTTTCACTATCGGCTTGTTGGGACCGATAGAGATGTACAATAATTCTTTCCGATCTGTACTTTCATTGACAATCGCTTACAAACGCTGGATACAAAACTTCTATCATATGAGATAAAACCAGACTTTTTAATTCGTTGGTTAGTTAATGAATTGTTTGGAGTCAGAGAGATAGGACAGGCGTGGGGTGGGGGGGGGGGGGGGGGGGTGATTTCTGAACTTTGACCTGAAATAAGAGTAGCGATATTTAAAGCTTGGCCTCAAGTAAATTAGGGATTCAAAACAAAACAGTAATTAGCAGCATGTATGACATGTGTAGTAGAGTGAGGAACTGAAAATGAGGCATACACCCCTTTAGGCAGCTAAACTGATAACAGTTCTCCTAAGGTAATTAATTATAATTTTTACTTATTTATTTAAAAAAATAATTTTTGCTTGTTTTCTTCGGACATGTCAGTTCTCCTTGCCATGTTCGTTGTAGTATTAATAATTTCATGATTAAAAGAAACTTGTGAAGACTGATACCGATTTACAATAATAAAACTTCTTTCTGATGTCATTTCATTCATTGACAATGGTTTACTTAAATAATTTTACCAGGAGAAAGCTAACGTCTAGGACAATAAGACAAGTCCAGTTATTTGAAATAACCAAGTTTATTAAACATATCGTTTGATAAAAAACGCAGTTTTGTAACACAACTTGGCCACTTTAGTTTTGTCAAACGACCACTGTCAAAAAATATCGACAAGTTTCTCCCCAGTTAAGTCGTGTAAGCGGCGATTATCTCCCCCCTGCTGGGTTATTTCCCTTTGTTGTTGCGGCAACATTCGTTATCTTAAAAAACACGAATTCCACGACAACCGCGACTGCGCTGTATATTTTTGATTAGGAATTGAGTCAACAATGGACCGCATGTCGTGTAGGTCTATAAAATATTGGTGGGTAATACCGTAGTTAGTTCATAATTGAAGGGTGTGAGGGAGGTGTGGCGGGGGAGAGGGGGATGTCTGGAGGGATAGATGGGGATTTAAGAGGGGGGGGGAAGCGGGTTGTAGGGAGAGTAATAGGAGAGGGAGGATGGTGGGTTGAAGAGGAATTTGAAGAGAGGGGTAAATGAAGTAGTTGAGGTAGGGGTGGTTGTAGTTGCTGAGGTAGGGGTGGATGTAGTAGTTGAGGTAACTGAGGTAGTGGTGGTGGTTGTAGCGGAATCAGGGGTGGTGGTAGTGGCTGAGGTAGTGGTGGAGGGAGTAATAAGGTCGAAGGTGTTTAGGCGGATTCGTTCTCAGAATTACGTCAAATTGTAAAAACTGAAGACAAAAATGTGAAAATCTTTCATTTTACATATGTCATGGTTAAAGTACCCGATTGAAAAAAAAATCACATTAATAATGAGATTTATTTTATCAACCCATGTAATTTTGGAGGGTTGGGGATCATTTAGTTGTTGAGACAATGTTAAGTAACCACCAGACCGTATCATGTGAGGTTAATGACGTCTTACTTGAGCCTGATAAACGGGTGAATTATAATGCGGTTTTGTTGATGGCAATTCCTAGAGCGATGGTGGGCACTTCAAAGTGGGTCGTTGTGTAAAAGTGGGTGGTGTCATGGGGGGTGTACTGGAGTGTGGGTCAGGAAGTGTGAGTTTGGGGGTGTGGGTTATGGAGTGTAGTTTAGAGGGTGTGTCTTAGAGAGTGTGGGTCAGGAAGTGTGAGTTTGGGGGTGTGGGTTATGGAGTGTAGTTTAGAGGGTGTGTCTTAGAGAGTGTGGGTCAGGGAGTGTATATCAGGGAGTGTATATCAGGGAGTGTATATCAGGGAGTGTGTGTTAGTCCATGTGGACCATGGGTCAGGGTATAGATTGTGTGTGGGGTGCTGTGTGTGGGATGAATCGGATGTATGCTATGTGGCATGGTCATTCTGTGTGAGGTGGGGTATGTGAGAATCAAGTGAGATGGTGTAAGGGTAGTTTGTGTGGTGTGAGGCATATATTTACTGCTTGTCTATTTTAATGTAATGTAAATCTCGGATCGACAGTACGGACAACTGGTTAAGTCATGCTCTCCAATTAACAATCGTCATCTAATCTAATTTTCTCTGACTTACAATACAGTCATACAGTCATCGTCTTCTTTTTTCTTCTTCGTTCTTAATTTTAGTGATGGAAGGAGTCCCTTCCAACACAATTAAGTTTACGTGTCAACTGGTTATGCGCCATTGAGGCGATTAACTCCAACTTCAGCCTGCTTTTCTTTTTTCGAACTCGAGACTTTTCGGTTTAGCAACCGTGAGCTTTACCGACTCGACCACGCCAACCCCCATGTAGTCATCTAACTTTCTCTAATTGACAATACAGTCATACAGTCATCTAACTTTCTCTAATTGACAATACAGTCATGCATTCATCTAATTTTCTCTTAATGACAATACAGTCATACAGTCATCTAACTTTCTCTAATTGACAATACAGTCATGCATTCATCTAACTTTCTCTTATTGACAATACAGTCATACAGTCATCTAATAATCTCTAATTGACAATACAGTCATACAGTCATCTAATAATCTCTAATTGACAATACAGTCATACAGTCATCTAGTGATCTCTGACAATACAGTCATCTAATCTCTACTTGATAATACAGCCAAGCTGTCATTTCATAATCTCTGATTCCCCGTTCATCCAAGCATGTTTACCCAAAACCTGCATCAGGGTTGTCACGCTCAACCCGTGGGTCAACCCTCCCGCCCGGGGGCTAATCTAATGAACAGACAACCAGCAGGCCAGCGCTCGCTAGCAGACGGCTAGCAGACGATGAACTGACCTCGATCAATGATCCCGGGCGGCCGGCAGCAAACCACATTGATTTCCCCCCCACCCCCCCCCCCCCCCCCCCCCCCACCCACCGTCGCTCGCTGTCGGAAGTTTTCTTTAATTGGCTAAGCCGGTCATTATATTTCTCCAAACCTGTATCGTGTTCAATCCACCTGGGTCACGTGATGAGGGAATGAAAAGGATTATATACCTGATCTAGACCTGATGACAGGAGGTGGGAGGGGAGGGGGGGGGGGAGAAGTCGACCCACCCGTGTAACACATTGCGGTGTAGGGTATCCGCATGAGCAAAAGAAAGATTAATGAGAGATGAAACAGGACATGGGTATATTGTCGTTTCTCATTCTTTTTTTAAAAAATCGATATTTTAAATTGATGGGAATCAAAAACCAGACGGCCGCAGGTCAATACGTCACAGGTGGGACTGAAGTTAACATATGTGTATTTGTATGTATAGGAGGTGACTTATGTACCTGTATTAAAAAGACGTCTTTGTGTATGTTGGAAGAGACATGTATGTCTGTATTGTAAAATAACAAATGTGTATGGAGTCAATGTAAGCGCCTGTTGTCATAATTATGTTCATTGGAGCTAACATCTATAAAAAAAAAACATGATGCTGTTGATATTTATATAACTCACAGCTATGGCGAGATGTTATCTGTTTTTATCTTCTTTCGTATTAAAGTTAACATTTATTTAATCAACATCTTTGCATATATTGAACTTAACGCTAACGTTTAATGTTATGGTAACACCTATTTTGAAATTAACTTCTTTGTAGTCTTGTGGTTAAGTCGTAAGTATTCGTTGAAGATTACACGTGTGTTAATTAGAGATGTCACATTTGTTTAGAGAAACATGTTGCCAGCACCTCTTGTGTGTGGCTAGCAATTGGTAGATTTTATAAGGTTTGTCATTTAAAATTATTGCTGTAATTAAATCAAGTAATGAGCAGTGGCCGAATAGAGAAACTGCGAGAGTGTCTCGTCGCTGTCGAAGGATCAAAGAGGGTGATCAAAGAGGGTAATCAAAGAGGATGATCAAAGAGGATGATCAAAGAGGGTGATCAAAGAGGGTGATCAAAGATGTTGATCAAAGAGGGTGATCAAAGAGGGTGATCAAAGAGGGTGATCAAAGAGGATGAGCAAAGAGGGTGATCAAAGAGGGTGATCAAAGAGGGTGATCAAAGAGGGTGATCAAAGAGGGTGATCAAAGAGGATGATCAAAGAGAACGAGCAAAGAGGGTGATCAAAGAGGATGAGCAAAGAGGGTGATCAGAGAGAATGAGCAAAGAGGGTGATCAAAGAGGATGAGCAAAAAGTATGATCAAAGAGGACGCATACGAATTTTTCCAAATTCAAAAACTAATAATAATAGAGTATATTTTACGAATTCAAATTTTAAAAGTTTTACGGTATGGATATAGCAAAAAAAATTTCGAATACAAATTCTAAAGGATATGGAAGTAAAAACTGGATAGTTAAATGAATATGTAATTTTTTACTTTCTCACGAGTGCCTGCCAAATTTTGAACAAGAACTGTGAAGAAATAAAACTTGTAAAGATTTTTTTTTTACCTCAATTAAACACTAACGAAAAAAGCAGCTTAACATTCAAACCTATAAAAAATATTTTAACAAAAATTATTGGCAAGATTTTAAATTATCCTTAAATGGTTACCTAATCCGTCGATACATTTGTCTGATTTAACATTCACACTGTACGCATGCGCCGTATAAAAAGAAAAAAAGAAAATCGAAGGTTAAAAAAAAAAAACAACCGTTGGTAATTTCTCTGTGAAATAAATCGTGAAAGTTCCAGATCCCCCGGCATGGAATTCTAAGATCCCAGACGCTGGGTCCACCGGTCAAAGAATGAGAACCTGGTCTCCATAACCCCGGTCTAATCGCTGACCCAGTTGAAGGTGAGCGGACGATAAACCCCGGCTCACACCCTCCCTTGCTGGGAATTATTGTCATGCGCAGTGCCACCCCGCGTCACCAGAACAAAAGAACGATCAGATTGTTGCTGATTCTTGTCAAAAGTCCAACCCCATTGTCCCAGTCGGGGTGTTATTTGCTTAATTTTAGGAACGAAATCAAACGCAATCAGAATTAGGGTTACACAATTGAAGGGCAGCTTGAAAGCCGACCGGCAAGCCGGTTAAAAGCATTTAGTCCGGGAGACAAACCGGCTACATTAAACACTCAGCGCTGTCGTGGCTTCCGGCTCCGGCAGACCGGATGCTGGTGATCCGGCATCTTCCCTTAGCTCTACATTGTTGTGTGTTACTTTTTTAAAGGTTTGAAGTAGGTTGTTAAAACAGGTTTAATGTAACAAGAGCGCATTAAACCAACAGTTGAGCTCCGTGGCACACAACAACCCCGGGCTGACTGCTCTGGTATACGACATTGTTACTGCTACATCTACAACACACGCATTACAACAACAACACCTTCTGCTACAATAAAGACAAAGCTACTACGACAAGTACTACTTCAACAACAACAATAACAACAAAGCTACTATAACAACGACTACTTCAACTACGACAACAACAACGACAAAGCTACTACAACAACTACTACTTCAACAACAATAACAACAAAGCTACTACAACAACGACTACTTCAACTACGACAACAACAACGACAAAGCTACTACAACAACTACTACTTCAACAACAATAACAACAAAGCTACTACAACAACTACTACTTCAACAACAATAACAACAAAGCTACTACAACAACTACTACTTCAACTACGACAACAACAACAACAAAACCACTACAACAACTACTACTTCAACAACAATAACAACAAAGCTACTACAACAACTACTACTTCAACAACAATAACAACAAAGCTACTACAACAACTACTACTTCAACTACGACAACAGCAACAACAAAACCACTACAACTATTACTATTTCGAATACTACTAAAACAGCTACTTCAACAACAAATGCTATTATTACTATAACAACTACTACTACAACGACTAAAGCAACCTTAACTAAAAAAAAATCCCCCAAAATTACCGTCATTATTACTATAACTACGGCAACAAGCAACAAGTAATCTACAACCTTTAACCCTGTTAGTTCTACTAAAACTTCTGAAAAGTTTTTTAACGATCAATTCATTATTACAATTAAACATATTTTAGTTTTTAACGTTCTTAGATTGTTTCTATTCTTTAATCTGGCAGAAAAATAACTCAGAATTATATTTTGTGATGTGCAAAAAAAATGTGATGTGAAAAAAAAATGTGATGTGAAAAAAAAATGTGATGTGCAAAAAAAATGTGATGTGAAAAAAGACACATATTCCTGTTAGGACAAGTAAACAAACACACAGGACAGTCAACAACCGTCTGGAAATTTATGGTCAATGTCCTTCCTTTTGTACTTTTGTCGTCATACTTGTGAACAATGTTCCCTCTAAGGGGAAAAAGCTAGTGTGCGCGGTGTTCTAAAAGTCTTATACGAGGATATATTTTTGTTTACAAAATCACTGCGCGGCAGCTCAAAACTACTGCGCGGCCGCGCAACCGCGCAGCTAAGAGGGAACATTGCTTGTGAAATATGTTGTACCTCTCATCTCATCCAGGCACCTCACCTACCTGACAATCAAATGGAGTTGTTTTTTTTTAGCTGGGGTTGGGGGTTTTAATTAGGGGGGGGGGGCGTGGTTGTTGATATGAACTTGGTTGTTTTATTTGAGGGCGTCGTAGATGAAGTACGCATGGTTGGTAATGTGCGCGTGTTTATTGATGTGGGCCTGGTTAAATGGCGTGGGCGTAGTTAAATGGTGTGGGCGTGGTTAAATGGTGTGGGCGTGTTTGTCTATGAAGTCTTCTTAGTTGACATGGGCCCGCTTGTAATATGTGGGTGCAGGTCGATGTTGAGGCCACAGTGCTCGGTTAATAGAGCGCACGAGTGCTAAGCTGATAGTCTTTGGTTCGGATCCGGGCTTAAGTTTGTAATACGTCGCTGAGTCATCTTAGATACTAGCCATCGGTACCCGTTACAGGTGAATGATAGGCCTCTATATTTTAATGTTAAAATAAAAGTAAAGTTTCCCTTTCAAACCTAACGGTCTATGGGGTAAGTGAAGTAGAGTTCACTTGTTTCTGTGACCTCGGCATATAAAGAGATAGTGTGGTCAGCACTATGTCCAGCCGCCTTTACTTTCCCTAACATGATTTCGGTACCCATCAGAGTTGGGTGGACTCAGGGACGGTCTACTGACTTGAACCCGGATTCAAACTCGAAACTTACGGGTTAGCAATCCAGCTCTCTACCGCTAGACCACTCCGTCCCACATTTTAATGTTAAACTTGTTTGAAAAAGAAATTGTATAAATAGTTATTAGTCAATACGCTCAGGTTTTACTACACGTTGAACGATATTAGTGATAAAGCAAAGATGTAACTACATAGCTAAAAATCCGACACATTCAAAATAACAAAAGCTACCAATACCTATAAGGAAAACCAAATTATATACATTATTATTCAACACAACACCATATTAAATCCACATACTGATTAAGAGACTTAAATGATCCCGTTAGAAACACGGCTGTTCCATGGAATTTATGTTGTTTTTAAAAGTAATTTGTATTAGTTTTGGCCGAGAAAAATTGTATAAATTTAATTAATTACGTCTTGATAAGTAGATCTACAGACCTAAATCAAATTTGAATGAAATAGTTTATTTCGTCATATTTTAAAATTGGAAGATTACGCCATTAGTGTTTTGTACTTTCCGAAATTTGAACATGTGACATGTGACGTCATTGTTTCTAACCTTGTTGTCACCACGTTAAACACTTTTCCGGTTGCATAATGAAAAACGTATCTCTAAATTCGAATATGCCTTTACTTTTATTTTCATTCTTTAAGAACATTTATTCCATCATTCAATACATCCAACATATTATTTTCAACATAAGTCTGTATCTTTAAGTTCTCCATATATCGCTGAAGATACTGGTCTTATAGCCTAAAAATGTTGCGGATAGAGAGAGAAAAGTGCGCACATGGGCTTTTATATATTAGGAGGTTGGGTACTTGGCTGACGTATTACCGTTACTTGCTGCCGTGGGTGTGTTGGCTGTTGTGAGCGTGCGTGTTGCTGTGGATATGTGTGTGTGTTGCTGTGGATGCGTGTGTTGCTGTGGATATGTGTGTGTTTCTGTGGATGTGTGTTTTTCTGTGGGTGTGTGTGTTTCTGTGGATGTGTGTGTTGCTGTGGATGTGTGTGTTGCTGTGGATGTGTGTGTGTGTTTCTGTGGATGTGTGTTTTTCTGTGGATGTGTGTGTTTCTGTGAATGTGTGTGTTGCTGTGGATGTGTGTGTGTGTGTTGCTGTGGATGTGTGTGTGTGTTGCTGTGGATGTGTGTGTTGCTGTGGATGTGTGTGTTGCTGTGGATATGTGTGTTGCTGTGGATATGTGTGTGTGTGTGTTTCTGTGGATGTGTGTGTTTCTGTGAATGTGTGTGTTGCTGTGGATGTGTGTGTGTGTGTTGCTGTGGATGTGTGTGTTGCTGTGGATGTGTGTGTGTGTGTTGCTGTGGATGTGTGTGTGTTGCTGTGGATGTGTGTGTGTGTTGCTGTGGATGTGTGTGTTGCTGTGGATGTGTGTGTTGCTGTGGATGTGTGTGTTGCTGTGGATATGTGTGTTTTTCTGTGGATATGTGTTTTTCTGTGGATGTGTGTGTTTCTGTGAATGTGTGTGTTGCTGTGGATGTGTGTGTGTGTGTGTTGCTGTGGATGTGTGTGTGTTGCTGTGGATGTGTGTGTGTGTGTTGCTGTGGATGTGTGTGTTGCTGTGGATGTGTGTGTTGCTGTGGATGTGTGTGTTGCTGTGGATATGTGTGTTTTTCTGTGGATGTGTGTTTTTCTGTGGATGTGTGTGTTTCTGTGAATGTGTGTGTTGCTGTGGATGTGTGTGTGTGTGTTGCTGTGGATGGTTTGAAAAAAATGGCTATAAAAAAGACTCGTCGAGTAATAACAACATAGCTGTATTTAACATGAATCGCAACCAAACACTCGTCAGCTGCCCTCGTTGTTTGTCAATAGCTCAACCCAGCTGGGCCCTTCTACTTTCGCTTCCGGCGATCATGTTAATATACGAAACGTGACGAACTATGTTTTTATTTACCCAAAAACACCCAAGGAAAACTTAAGTCTGTTAACCGGACCGAATCTGAGGATGCTTAATAACGATTGTTTTTAAAAAGATTCGGCGCTGTTTTGTGTCGGGGTGACATCTCGCGATGTTAGCGAGAATGGACGAGATTTGAGGACCTGAATGGAAACTTCAAAGCGGCGGACGTCATCCATAAAATGACGCTGCATTAATCCGGATAATGCGAGTGTGTTGAATGAGTTATGAGTGGGGCTCACTTTCTGCCGGCTGGAGGGGGGTTAGGTTGATGGAGTGTTCTGTTCAACTTTGATCAAAGACGATCGGAAATCCGCGAGTAAGCGTCGAGCAGAGTTGCAGGTGATACTGTTGCTTATAATCACGTATCTCGTGATACTTGTGTTCGAACTACTTACGCTTGTAATTTACAATAGCTGAACATTTTAAAGTAACAACTGGGTTGTTGTATTTACAATATGGGGGGGGGGGGGGGGGATTGCCCGGGGGGGGGGTTGATTTTAAAGCGGTGTCTGTCGACTCTTACCAGCGGCCCCCAGCATACGGGCTGGCACTGTTTACCTGGGCATTAGGCATCCGATGATGATGAACCCTCCCCCTTTCATTCTCCTTCGGTACGTCCAGTTATCGATAATGTTTTGAGGCGCTCAAACGTTAAGTCAACAGCTTTCTAACTTCGTCGGCCGCTCGAGAATGTTGGCTTTGTTTCAGCTCCCTATTTTTCTTGGACTTAAAATGGATGCAAAATGTCAACGGCGAATCGCCGAACGGTGTTGTGGGCGACTGGAGGCAAATGTAAACGAAAAGAATGGTTTTAGCGCGGGTGTTCTTGGGAGTCCGCGCTAGTAAGTACACAGTCGGTGAGTGTTGAGTCAAAGGATGCCTTACATAACGGTTTTTTTTAAATGTTGTTAGCATGCTGGTGGGGTGGGGTATGTAAACAAACAGATGGAGGAAGTGATGGAGGAAAGGGTCCAGAGCTGAGCTTAGCAGACGAGAAATGAAAAGATGTTATAGATGTTAAAAGATGAAATGTAAATAAGGTGTTAAAGATGTTGGCGGGTGGGTTTTTGTTTTTTTTATCCAAGATAGGGGTCGATCGATAATTGGTTTTAAGGTTGATAGGGGGGGTGGGGGAATGAACCTGGGTACGAGGGGGGGGGGGGGGGATAGAGTGTTATGTACTCTACGCGTTGGGATCTTAACGTGAATAGCACCAATCTAATCGCATCCTGGTATACTTTACAGGTAGCAGGTCAGTGTGACACAGTCCATCTTACATCTATCAAGAGATTTAACATTCCTCAGTACCATTACTTGTTTGCGTTGAACGTTTTAAATGAATGATCAAATAAGTAACCAACATGCCTTATTTACTCTCATCGCCATCTTAAAGTTACCTAAATAATTCATTGTATGTTATTAGGTAAGATAGATTGATGTCGATCTATTCCACACTTTTTAAAAATAATTATACCAATGTGAAACGCAAAGAGATTTTTAGACAATATTTCTACTCTATGAACGCCATAATATCCGTCCCTATATTTGGTTCATTCGCCTATTTTAGCGCAATACTCAAATCTTCAAACAGGTTTGCGTTGTTAAATTTAAACAAACACACATCCAATTCCTTAGATATCATTGCTTTCTTCTGACAACCTCCAAAAACAAATATCTTACTCTTTGTCGCCGTGGAAAAAAAATGGTTTTATCATCATTGATGACCACAAATGATATCAAAAGATGAAAGAAATTTGAGCGGGGCTGGTCTGGGCGGGCATTAATCTGGTCGTCTGGTGTTTGATCGTCTGCTGTGTTAGGTGTGTCACTATTCCTGTTTTATCTGTTGGCTGATATGGTCACGTGTGAACCACGGCACGTGAGGAAGTCTGGTGTACCTTTGAAGCAGGCAGGGGGTAGGCGATGGGGGTGGTATGTGTGTGGGGGAGGGGGTGCATTAGAGGTATGTTGTGACACCGTGGGGTATCTTATATAAAAGCAGGGGGTATACATTTGTAATAAGCTACGACACCACTTAATGAATCAATTAGTAAGGGGAAAAAAAAACAAGGCTTGAGCTATTACTCAACGATGTATGTAGAACATAGAACAAATTGTCAGGTTTGAAACGTAAGAAGGATAAAGAAGAGAGTAGATGTAATAGAATGATATTTAGAACATAGATTGAATTACGCACTGTACATCAACTTATGTGAATAGAGTCAGTCTAAAGTTACTGTGCACATTTGACCAGTAGTCTTCTGTCAAGTTTCCAACTGTAATTTAAAACTAAACTAATGACTCCAATATCTTGCCTCGCCACTGACTCCTTGCTTGTTAGACTCCCGACTTACCGAGTCGTGTTTGTCCAGATTAGCCTCACTAACGACTCCTGTTTTGTCCAGCGAATTGAGTCTGACTCGCCAAACTAATGACTTCAAACCACCAATCCAATGATCCAATGACTCCTGACTCGCCCAACTAATGACTCATTAATTTTATTGCAGGTCGGATATTGGTGGACATCCCGTGTAAGGTCTGCCAGGATCACTCATCAGGCAAACACTACGGCATCTACGCTTGTGATGGGTGAGTACTGTCTTCATTCCCTTACACACTCACTGGTTCGTCATTGACACGTCACGGAAGTTAAGCAAACACAAACCTCATTCAATTATACAATTTGGAATGCCATCGTGATACAAGTTACCATCCAGCTCTAAAACTTAACTATTTATCAGACAAACTATAACTCTAAACGCAAGTCGAGTATCCTAACCTTTACTCAATAACCCGCTGTACCTGGGGCTTAACTAAAAAAAAAATTTGACTCGAATTAAGCAACATTTTAACTCTAAATACACATTTCTTTAAGACTGCCAACATCCTTTGTTCACAATAATATCATTTCATTAAAAAGTAAATAAACACAATTTCGATTAACTTAAGTGTAAACCAACTACCCCATTCTCTAATCCTTTTAAAACTATTAACTGTTCAAACTTTCCTCCCCCACACCCCCACACCCCCCACAAGATCCACCCTCACACCTGCCTTCTCAGAGGTCAACTTTCGACAACTTGTATCTTAAAACGCATCCTAGCATAACGCCAACCAATTTAAGAAGCAAACATTCTTTGTTCAGCCCGGCTATTGATTACCCACCCCCCTCCCCGACCCCCCCGACCCCCCAGACGTATTTGCACGACGGAAAAACCTACGAGACCGACTCACCCCACAGTTAGCGGAAGTGGAATTACGCGCCGTGCGCAAACACCATTAACACGGGGATAAAATGGCTTTATCAAACCTCATGCACGGAGAGAAACATGAAAAATACACAAAAATAAGCACCTTTTTTTTTATTGGTTTGCTTGTAACAGCGGGTGTGGCGTGTTTTCTCATTTTCTCACCTCAACCTGCGCGTTCAGAAACAGTAGGTTTTAGAGTTTGTTGGTCAATACTAACAGACACGATTCATTATAACATTTAAATTTTTAAATCAAAATTTTACACACACACACACACACACACACACACACACACACACACACACACACACACACACACACACACACACACGCACACACACACAAACACACACACACACGCACGCACACACACGCACACACACACATGCACGCACACACACGGACGCACACACGGACGCACAAACACACACACACACACACACACAAACACACACACACGCACACACACATGCACACACACATGCACGCACACACACGGACGCACACACGGACGCACAAACACACACACACACACAAACACACACACACGCACACACACATGCACACACACATGCACGCACACACACGGACGCACACACGGACGCACAAACACACACACACACACACACACACATATATATATATATATATATATATATATATATATATATATATATATATATATATATATATATATATATATATATATATATATATATATATTTATTTATTTATTTATTTATTTATTTATTTATTTATTTATTTATTTATTTGTTTATTTATATCATGCTAATTAGTTTTTTCATCCCTTTCAGATGCGCAGGGTTTTTTAAGGTATGTACGATCCGTTTTTTTTTTTTTTTCACTTTCCAGTAATATTCTCAGCCCCTTAATCCAAGAAAAATAATCTTTTCACCCGTCCACCCCTCCTCCTCAATTCTATTTGTTACCATTTTGTTTCCAGAATGATCCGCTTTGCTGACTATTTGTTACTTGTATCCGACCATTGAGCCGAATGTTTACCTTCCGCCATGTTGTCTTCCGGCACTTGTGTAGGTTTTGGGGGGAGATAATCATCGGACACTTACAGGACACAATGGCTTTGTAATGGAGCCATCAGCACGGTTGCGCCCCTTGTTAGAAAAGCCAATTGGATTCGGTGGGATCGCTGACTCCGGGTCACCCCACCAATCTTTGTCGCGGCGCCGCGGTATTTTTTTGTGTTGTTCTGACCGGTGTCGTGTCAATTTTTGTCCTCCCCTCTTAAGTTATCCCTATTTGACAAGAGCGGGGCCCATGAATGCGAGTCGTTGAAGAGTTAATGAAAAAATCAGAAAGTGTAGAAAACCGCTGGGTTGGGTTGGTCGAAGGCTTGAAAAGTCGACAGGATTTTGGACATGGAGAATACTTGACATAAAGGACAGGGGAACCGTAGCGGATAAAAACTGAGCCGGAAATTTCCGGGGGTGCCGGTCGTGTGAAGGAGTAGGCTGGGATCTTTCTGTTTGTCTTGACTTTGAAATTAGGGTGTCAGAGAGTGATGAAGGTGTCAAAAGTTGATTGTAGCACAAGTTTTTTTTCTTCTTTAGATTGAACGACGTGTGTGGTTTGGTGTGAGGTGTTTGTTATGTGAGAGTTTGAGGTCTGTATCTGTGTGGGATGAAGGTGTGGGTGTGTGCAAGGTGAAGGTTTGATTAAGTGTGGGGATTTTGTTAGATGTGAGTTTGAGGTTGTATGTGTGGGATGAAGGTGTGGGTGTGTGCAAGGTGAAGGTTTGATTAAGTGTGGGGATTTTGTTAGGTGTGAGTTTGAGGTTGTATGTGTGGGATGTAGCTGTAGAATGGTGTGACGTTATGGTGTGACTTAGTTTGTGCTGGGTATATTAGCATCTAGTGCAATAACATTGTATGCACGTTTGGTGCAAAATTAGCCTTGTAATTGCACATTATTCTTAGATGCACCAAGACAAAAAAATGGGGTTATGTTTGGCGTTATATTTGGGTTATGATTGGGGGTTATGTTTGAATTATGTTTGGGTTATGTTTGTGGTTGTGTTTTGTGGTTATTTTTGGGGTTATTTTTGGGGTTAAATTTGGGGTTATGTTTGGGGTTATTTCAAGTGGAACTCCGGAGAAAAAAGTCCGGAAGAAACACTGGTGGGATATATATTGAATTATGTCAAAATATCGAGCTAAAGCGTGCATATACCGAACGCATATGAGCTGTGTGACGTTCACTTGGTAGAACTAACGTTTTTAAAAAAAATATGTTTTGTTTTTACTGACCCCAGATATCACCTAGCAAATGTTCCAATAATCTCTGATCAAACCATAGTCCCTCACGACAAGCGTGAAGTCGGGGAATTTCGGAACTCTACCGGCGGGACTAAACGTCTCGTTATCCAAGGGTCGGGGGGTGCCCAACTTTAAAGGGCACGGGAGGTGACGGGAGGCTTTTTTTGTGTTTGAAGTCACTTGGATACCAAAGCCCGCGCTAGTCGCCCAAGTTTGGCTTCTTGTCTGAACTTTCTGGTGTTTTTTATCTGAAATATGACGTCACATGTTACATACCACGCAGTGCTTGACTTCCCGGATGTGACGAACTGGTCATTAAAACACGTTTTATTGAAACTGAACGGGTCAATACCTAGACCTTTAGTCTTCAGCTGAGAGAAGTTGGTATTTACCTACTTAGTTGGCCAAATACGATTTTAATATGGATTGCTAGTTTTAAGACAATCGGAAAATATATAGACAAAAAATAATATTCCTTATATATATATATATATATATATATATATATATATATATATATATATATATATATATATATATATATATATATATATATATATATATAAGGAATAGCTCGAACAACAATGTTGCCATCTAGCCCCTGATATCAATGTACACAATGTGAACTGAGGGTGGCTGGCTCAGGTAGCCCCGCGCCTTCTCCATGTCCCCAGACGTGTTTTCTACATTAAGTGGACTTAAGCACAAAGAAACATATGTAAGCCGTTTCTCCAGCTACAAGTCCCGTAATCCCCGTGTTTATAAAAACTAGATTCGGGCCCGATTAGAAAGTTTGTCTCGCCCCGTCCCAGGGGCTAGTCTTCCCCGGGTCCCGGATCAAAGAATGCCAGGCATAACTCGACTTCGTCTAAAACAATAAGGGGAGGCAAATACTAGTGTCGTGAACACCGAGCTACGCAGGCTACAATCGACTTGCCGGCCGCACGAAAGAAAAAAAAAAAAGTTCAAAAGGAGGGATAACGTGACATCGATTGATACTAAAAGTGATATCAGATTTTAAAAATTTTTAAAAAATATTTTAGCTCAAAGGATTAGAATTCGGTTTTTTTATTCAATCGATGTATTATAACTCGATTCGTTTTGTTCCTAACTTCATTTATTTGTTCAACTGATTCTAACTTTTCAACCTTTAATGGAGAATATTGATTCAAGTATCAAGCAAATATTGGCGTTCTGATGGCCGCCGTACAATGGGACACTAAAAGCTGCCGCGATCGACAAGTTCGCGGCAACATTGTCATCAGTTGGCGGTCTATGTTTCCGCTTGTGAAACACGGTGTTGTCTCGCCGATTTTTTACCGTCAAATACCTCTATCCCTGACTTGTCAGTCAAAGCTTAGCCAAGAACGACAACCATTTTCAGCACTTGTTGTTTCGGGGTTGACTCCCCTGTTCGATAAATCTTGGCCAAACACAGCCAAAATCCGTGAATGCGGGACTTTGTTTTGGCTCGTGGGATAGCCTTTTGGCTTTAGGAGCGGGAGTGGAACGAGAGAAAAGTCACACGAGATGTGCCGGACACATTCAGACCTGTTGGACAGACGCTGACGTCATTGTAGTGACGTCATAGTGACAGGACCATGGTGGTTAGAAGATGACGTCATAATGCTGGCGTCACAATAGACATGGATATGCTGGTCAGACGATGACGTTTTCACACTGACGTCTTATATACAGGGACTTGATGAAGGGTTACACAATGACCTCATCGTTCGTGCGTTATAGACAGGGACTTGTTGGTCAGACAATGACCTAATCTTACGCTATATACATAAGCCTTAATCTTACGCTATATACAGAAGCCGTAATTCTACGCTATATACAGAAGCCTTAATCTTACGCTAAATGCAGAAGCCTTAACCTATATAAAAAAAGCCTTGATCTTACGCTATATACAGAAGCCTTAATCTTATACTATATAAAGAAGCCTTAATATTACGATAAATGCAGAAGCCTTAATCTATATACAAAAGCCTTAATCTTACGCTACATGCAGAAGCCTTAATCTTACGCTATACACAGAAGCCTTAATCTTACGCTATATACAGAGAAGCCTTATGGTTGCACACTACCATCATAATACGATGTAGTGTATTATAATTGTATTGATGTGTAGATGGGCAAATGGACGAGAGTTTGAGATTTGTCTTCTTTATCTTTCACAGAGGTCAATACGTCGCAACAGACAGTACATATGTAAATCCAGGGGTCAAGGGTCATGTCCGGTTGATAAAACTCACCGGAACCAGTGCCGGGCGTGCCGGTTGAAGAAATGCATGGAAGCCGGCATGAACAAAGATGGTAGGTCTTTTTTGTCTGTCTGTTTGTAGAGCTGTTTGTTTGTAGGTCTGTTTGTTTGTAGGTCTGTTTGTTTGTAGGTCTGCTTGTTTGTAGGTCTGTTTGTTTGTAGGTCTGTCTGTTTGTAGGTCTGTTTGTTTGTAGGTCTGCTTGTTTGTAGGTCTGTTTGTAGGTCTGTTTGTAGGTCTGTTTGTAGGTCTGTTTGTAGGTCTGTTTGTTTGTAGGTCTGTTTGTTTGTAGGTCTGCTTGTTTTAAGGTTTGTTAATTTGTAGGTCTGCTTGTTTGTAGGTCTGTTTGTTTGTAGGTCCGTTTGTTTGTATGTCTCCTCGTTTGTGGGTCTGTTTGTTTGTAGGTCTGTTTGTAGGTCTCCTCGTTTGTAGGTCTGTTTGCTTTTAGGTTTGTTTGTAGTTCTGCTTGTTGATTTTATTATAGTTTTATAATTTATAAAAAACGTACACGCAAAGAGTTTAAGATAAGCACATTTATAGGAGACTACTCATTTATTCTAAGACATTATGTTTGCGAACCACACAGCCTATTTTATCATTTTATTTTTTACTGTTGTTTTTATCAACAAAAATCTTACACACGCAAAGAGTAGCCTGAGACCCGGATGTATAGGAATGGGAGTCTGTTCATTAAATTTATCCTTGTTTGGTGGTGAATCGCTTTGTTTATATTTTTCATTGATCAATCAATACGGAATTGAACATACGTAGTAAGTTTACGGTTATACGGTGATTTCACAATAATATTAACTAAAAATATGTTGTTTGGGTTCGCGTGCAGCTGATTTAGCCATTGAGGCGAAAAACTCACCACATTTTATTGTTGCTAAAGTACCAAGATCAAAAAAATATTTTTTATAAAAAACAATTTACCGAATATTTTTAAAATCGTTGGTAGAAAGATTTAAAACAACAAGCGTCATGTCTAGATGCAATTACAAACTTAAAAAGAAATAAAACTCGGAGATTAGAGCTAAAAAAAACGATAAATATTTTATTCCTTAATCCACTGCTACTTCATAGTTTTCTACACCAATCTGTCGCTAGTCTAAAACAACATGTTGCAGGGGGGAATGACTCGGTGGTGTGGGTTCTAAGACAATGGGGCCCGGGCGGATAAACCCCGGTGATAATCCGCGAAACAGCTGCGACATTTGCAATCAGCTGGCTCTAAGGTTACACAAACTATCGCCACACTCGGGCTAGAAGCTAACGAAAACTGTCGCTAGTTGATCGGCAGTCGAGTCAGTGATATGACTTTTCCCAGGTGAATGTTGTTACAGGGGGTGGTGGTGTTGGGGGGGGGGGTAGATTTATTTAAGATAAGATGGTATCTGGACGAAAGAAATGGGCTTAAGCCTTGGGTAAACCTTCACTGGGTCAAGCTAGCGGGGTTGGTTTTAGCCGACAAAAGACTAGGGGGGGGGGATCATTTATTTCAAATTTTTGGCTGCTGGGGGGGGGGGGGGGGTCATTTATTTCAAATTTTTGGCTGCTTGGGGGGGGGGGTCATTTATTTCAAATTTTTGGCTGCTGGGGGGTGAGTTGTTGCTGGCTGATAAGTTGGTGTGTGTGTGTGTGTGTGTATGTGTGTGTGTGTGTAGAGGAGTTGGGGGCCACACAGAGGTGGATTCAAAGGTGTATTTGGGTACACAAAGGTGTTTTTGAATTATTTTATTATAACGGCGCTTAAAGGATTATGCTTATTTTTTGAAGGTGTATCATTACAACATCTAGTGCTGTACGAGCCATATAGCTTGCAGGTATAAGGTGTATGCGAGCCATATAGCTTGCAGGTATAAGGTGTATGCGAGCCATATAGCTTGCAGGTATAAGGTGTATACGAGCCATATAGCTTGCAGGTATAAGGTGTATGCGAGCCATATAGCTTGCAGGTATAAGGTGTATGCGAGCCATATAGCTTGTAGGTATAATGTGTATGCGAGCCATATAGCTTGCAGGTATAATGTGTATGCGAGCCATATAGCTTGCAGGTATAAGGTGTAGGCGAGCCATATAGCTTGCAGGTATAAAGTGTATGCGAGCCATATAGCTTGTAGGTATAAGGTGTATGCGAGCCGTATGGCTTTCAGTTATAAGGTATATGCGAGCCAAATGGCTTAATGCATTAGCGTATAATAACCGTATGAAGTACTGGCATAAGGTGTATACTTATAAGCTCTAATTGCTCTAGGCTCCGCGTTTCAGGGAACACCAACATAACAACTTTATTTCTCTCTAAATTCAAGTGAAATATTCATTATGGATTCTTAAATAAATTTTGTTATTTAAAAAAAAATGCCCTAATCAATAATTAAAAATATTTAAAAAATAATTGTTATATTTTAAAGCAATGGCTAGCAAGACACATTAATTTTTTTACATATCGACAACCCCCCCCCCCCCTCCCCTTCACTATAAAGTTGTACCGTGTTTTATTAAAACAAATCTAGGCTTAAGTAAATGCCGCACACAATAAAGGAAAGAGCACTCCTGTTGAACCATTTAGGGGGAGTGAAGCCGAGATGGGGACATTTGATATTTCTAAACTAAAGTAAACTCGAATACAACGGCATCGATTTCTTATTACAGCACTTAGCCTAGGTCGATAAGTTCCGCTTTTTTATGCCGGCTTAAAGTCAGATAAAGGGGAATAGGAGCCCGCTAACTAGGGGAGGGGGGGGAGGCACATTTATTGGATTAGCTGGATGGGGCGTTAGGATTTAATGGGTTTACAGTGAGAGAGTCAGCGACTAGAAACGGATGAAATCCGTTAGGGTTAGGGTAAGAAATACAATTAATTGTGTGTGTGGGGGGGGGGGGGGGGTAGGTGAGACACGTACGAGTTATGTCCGCTTGAATTAACAGCTGTACAAGGAACATATGTTTCGGCTGTTAAAGTATTTACGGACTTATTTTTCTGTTGTAAAGGTTTCAACGTTAGGTACGATCGAACAGATTTTAAAGTCGATAATTTCGAATCAGTGACGTTCAACTTTCGCAGGAAAAGTTGATTAAAATTTGATTTACGGGTTGATTTTACCCCGTGCCTCATGTTTCATTTAACCCCCCCCCCCCCCCCGCACGTCTAATCCCCCCACCCCGGGGTTGACACTTTATTTAATTAGCCGGTAACCCGGTCCAACGGCATCAGGCAGACGACAGCAGTCAAAAGACGGCAACTGTCATCGCGACCTCGCACCATCCCGCCACGACAATCAGAACAGCGGGGACAATTTTTCCACAAAATTGAAACCCTAAATTTGTCCGCCCGGAATTAAAGACCGCCGGTGGTGCGGGGGGGGGGGGGGGGGGGGGGAGGGAATCTGAATCATAATGTCATTCATGTGTAGTCTGGTCGTTAACAAATGGTCAACGAGGGTGTGGGGGGGGGGGGGGGGTGGGGGGGGGGGGTGGAGGCAAAGCCGTGCAGGCAAGGCGAAACGTTTGCTCATTTTTGGATACAAAATAACAAAATTCTGTCCGTGAAACTTGAGCGCCGAGCGGGAGCCAGAGCCAGATATTAGCCAATTACGGCAAGCTTTGTCGGCCGCGCTCCGGACCGTCTCCGCTTATCGTTTGCTCACTCTCGACTTTCACGTCCCGGGCACGTCCAGCAGCCCACGTGAGACACGGGACAATACGAGAACACGGCCCTCGTCCCGAGGAGGGGCCGCGATAAGCTGGCTGATCAGCCGGCACGGGGGGAACTTGAGAGGCGATCACTGTATCTGCCTCATCTGGTCCTCATTAGCATCTCTTCCGTCAGGAAACGGGAAGAGTTTCAATTTGTTTCAACCTTCCCACCCTTCTGTCCAATGCAAATTTTGGACCATGTTGGCAATCTTTTGGTCAAATAAATTTTTTTGGACCTTCCTCGTTACCACTCTGTCCGATACAAATGTTGGACCTTCAGTTCAAATACATAATTTTGAGCCTTCGATACCATATTCTGTCTAATACAAATTTCGGTTCATAGTCGCTAACATTCTGCCAATAATTTAAAAACCATCTTTGCGATATTTTGTTTAATATAAATTCTGGATCTCGCTTCTCTGTAAATTAAATTTTGGACCATCTTTCTCAACTTTTGTCAAATACAAATTTTGGACCATCTTTCTCAACTTTTGTCAAATACAAATTTTGGACCATCTTTCTCAACTTTTGTCAAATACAAATTTTGGACCATCTTTCTCAACTTTTGTCAAATACAAATTTTGGACCATCTTTCTCAACTTTTGTCAAATACAAATTTTGGACCATCTTTCTCACTTTTTGTCAAATACAAATTTTGGACCATCTTTCTCAACTTTTGTCAAATACAAATTTTGGACCATCTTTCTCAACTTTTGTCAAATACAAATTTTGGACCATCTTTCTCAACTTTTGTCAAATACAAATTTTGGACAATCTTTCTCAACTTTTGTCAAATACAAATTTTGGACCATCTTTCTCAACTTTTGTCAAATACAAATTTTGGACCATCTTTCTCACTTTTTGTCAAATACAAATTTTGGACCATCTTTCTCAACTTTTGTCAAATACAAATTTTGGACAATCTTTCTCAACTTTTGTCAAATACAAATTTTGGACCATCTTTCTCAACTTTTGTCAAATACAAATTTTGGACCATCTTTCTCAACTTTTTGTCAAATACAAATTTTGGACCATCTTTCTCACCTTTTTGTCAAATACAAATTTTGGACCATCTTTCTCAACTTATGTCAAATACAAATTTTGGACCATCCTTCTCACTTTTTGTCAAAGACACATTTGGACATATCTGCCACATACTTGCCAATGTGTTTGTAGTTTGTCCTGGGCTTTATGTTTTTAAAACGTAGGCCTACTTTGATATTGCAGCTTCAAACGAGTTAACCAACTAGTGTCTGCCTGTGATTATTATTTACCCCCCCCCCCCCCCACCCCTTGATTGACTGGGACAAGAATGTTTACAATCTAAACTTCTGTAAAACACATTAAAATCATTGGAACACATGGTTAATGGGTTCTTCACACAGACCAACCAGATTCAACTTTTTATTTTAGCAAACGAAACAAAAGACACAAACCCAATAAAAACGGAAAACAAATATTCAACCAGTTTTATGTACCCTGTCTCAGCCAGCGATAAGGCAGGCTAGTTATTAAGCTCAAAGAAAAGACAACCGACGGTGTTGTTAAATGATTTCTCATGATTATTTTTTCCCTAAACAAACACCCCCCCCCCCCCCCCGCAACACCCCAGTTGTCGTTCCCTGACCACGATGCAAGAAATCACAACATAATCATCGCGCTCTGTACTTCATTAAATCACATTTTTTTCTCTCGCCCTGGCTGCGATCGTCGCTTGGATCCATCAATCATCGGGGTGCAGTTTTGGCGTTGACTACAATCATGATTGTTTCCACAGCCGTGCAGCACGAGCGGGGCCCCAGGAACTCCACCATCAGACGCCAGGTGGCGATGTACCTGAAGGAGTCCTCAGAGTACGGCAGCGTCCTCAGCGCCACACCTTACAGGTAAATAAACACACGGCTACAGGCTGTGGGGGGGGGGGGGGGGGGGGGACACGACATAATAAACACACTCACAGCTAGAGGCTGGGGCGGGGGACATAGCTTGTACTGCATCAATCATAGGAGAGACAGGACACTAGTAGAGGCTTGAGAGAATTAATTCCCATGTCGTCGCTTCTTTCTATAGGCTTATTTTTATGTGTAAAGATCCATCCACACATGGGACAGATGAAGTAGAGTTTATTTGAAATTGTCTATGAAATTTATATATATATATATATATATATATATACTTAAATGAGTTGCCCCTATTATTGTGTTATAAAATGTGTACGATGACTATGTAGTGTAGCCTGCACAATTCCCAGAACTTTGAATTATCGACTGGTGTCAGGTACTCATTAGAGCTGGGTACATTCAGGTATTTCCTACAGGCCGGACCTCAAGCATACCCCCAATTCGTCTGGTTAACAATCACACGGTCTACCTCTCGACCACGACGTCCCACTTCCCATGTGTAACCTGCTCACGTTTAATTAGCTTCTCATTAGTTACTGTCATTAATTACGACACTTTTTCACAGGCCGCCATTTTACCCCTCCTTTGTGACGTACGAATCTGTTGGTGACGGAGTGACAGTGTCGGCCGTGGACCCGCCCCCATCCATAGCCACGCCCCCCTCTGGAATTCTACTGCACCCGCTGCCCAAGGTGTGTACTAGCTCATGTATCCTGTGTGTTATGTGATGTAGAGCCATCTAGTCTATACACACACTAGAACAACAAACTCTACATAATTTTTTTTTTATTTCCCACAAGTTTACACTTAAAGAAGAAGCAAACATTAATAAGCAAATGAATAGGCACAATGTCACAAAAGCCCACAGAGATATAAAAACAAAAAAAAAACCTCGCTGTTTTAATCGAAACAAAATATTCCCCCTTTTTGCCTTTGCTTTCAACTTTCAAGTTCTGTTTATTGTGATTTGAAAATGTTTGTGAACACCTGCTAGATCTAGGGACAAAAACATCTTGCATAAAATAAACAGCGCTTGGGAAAAATAGTCTAAAAACTGAACAATACAAGCCACACCTCACTGGATTATATGGTAGTTCAAAAAAGGCAACAAAAATGTTCCATTGTATGTTTGAGCCACGCCAATTGTCTTATTGTCAGGCAAAACGTAAGACTTCGACTTTCTATAAATACATATGGAAATACTTCAAACATTAGCGAGCCACCTAAAATATTTTTCAAAGCATACCAGACAATAATAATAAGACCATCAAATCATAAAATCCTGCCAAAGATTCTGTTTTAAATAACCTTGCAACCGTCAAGTTTGTTCCTAAATTGCTTCTAATGCCGAGACTCATACAAATGTCACTTCCGGTTGTTCCAGTACCCTCACGAGATGATCCAGGCCTACGCCAACAACCCCGAGGCTATCTGCGAGGCCGCTGCCAGACTTCTCTTCATGAGCGTCAAGTGGACCAAGTCGGTCCCCGCCTTCGTCACCCTGCCGTTCCGGGATCAGGTACTTCTGCTGGAGGAGAGTTGGCGAGAGTTGTTTGTCCTTGGTGCCGCCCAGTTCCAGATTCCACTGGACGCTGGACCTCTGCTGGCCGCAGCAGGTAAACTTAGATTTCTCCTGGCATCAATACACCTGAAATATCTCATTGTCTATTTGTGTTGAATCAATACATCTAAAATATCTCATTGTCTATTTGTCTAGTATCAATACATCTGAAATATCTCATTGTGTATTTATCTGGTTTCAATTAAATAAGATATATAACATTTCTTGATTTTGGTCATCAAGAAATAAACTGTCCACAATTTAAACACAAAATAACAGTCGTATAGAGTTCAGATATCACCTGACCAGTCACATGACCTTCCACCCTCAGGTGTTACGAGTGAGCACAGTCCAGCAGAAAAGATCGTCTCCATGATGAGTGAGGTGCGAGCCCTCCAGGACACCATCGCCAAGTTCAAGGCCCTACAGGTCGACCCCACGGAATACATTTGTCTCAAGGGAATCGTTCTATTTAAGACAGGTACGCGGGTTCATCACGTCCGCAACTTAGTCATATCCACACAAGGTGTGGGTGGCATTGTCAGCACAGGTTCTTGCTTTTAGGTTTAGGGTTAGGTTGGGTGTTTGACTAAAGTAAACATTAAGGGATGGGTTGAGATATGCTGTCATAATAATATGTATGTCTTACGGAGTAGTAGGCAATAATTCGACTTTGAAATTCTGTATGTAGTCAGTCAATATTAGACTTCAATGAAAGAAATGTTTATAAAATATGCACTATAGGAAATCATCCTTTAACTTCGTGCATAAGACACATGGGGTAGATAAAGTAGAGTTCATCTGTTTCAATACAAGGGAATATTGTGGTCATCTTTATGCCGTGGCTTAGAAGTATAGAGCTAGACTGTTAACCCGTAAGTCTCGAGTTCGAATCCGGGTTCAAATCAGCAAAACGTCCCTGAGTCCACCCAGCTCTGATGGTTACCTAACTCATGTTAGGGAAACTAAAGGCGTCTGTAGGAAATAGTAGCTTAAGTGTGGTTTGATGTGGCTTGTACAATATCCACTGTATAAACTTTGTCTTGTAAAATATACTTTTATGGAACACTTTCTTATAAAAATTACTTTTGGAAAACCATCTTATAAGATATAGACTTATGAAACATTGTTTTATAAAATATCATCTTATGAAAAATTGTTTTATGTTTTATAAAATATCGAGTTTATTGAAAGTACAATTTTTCTCACCCCCCCCCCTTCCCAACAACAGTGTTCGCCAACAACAACACGGAGCTTAAGACCCTGAGGGAGTTCCACTCTGTTGCCAGCCTCCAGGACCAGGCCCAGCTGACGTTAAACCAGTACATTAGGACGGCTTACCCCACCCAGCCCTTCAGGTGAGTGCCGCTTCCCCCCAGCGCCGTGGGGGGGTGATCAATGATTCATTCTGCGCATGCGTCGGGGCTTTTAGGATTAAGCACAATGGTACATTGAAGGGAATCAAGAAATTTCTTAGCGTAGGCGATTAAGTCACATATGTTAGCATTGATACGATTTTATTATTTAAATAAACGCCCCACCCCCCGGCCCCCTCCCCTCTTGTATTACAGACCATTTATACACCATTTTTACTGTGTAACAAACATTAGCAGGGCAAATAGTCTCGACAAGCTGGTTCCAAATGGTTCCAAATTTTTGTTGCCAGAAAGCACACTGACATTACTGTAACTTTTTGCTGTTACTGACATGGTACCGGCTCTTATTTATTGAACCTGACATAGACTTTGTGTTTTTTGATAATCCTGACATAGACTTAGTGTGATTTTTGATAATCCTGACATAGGCTTTGTTTTTGGATGATCCTGACATAGACTTAGTGTTTTTGGATGATCCTGACATAAACTTTGTGTTTTTTTTATAATCCTGACATAAACTTAGTGTTTTTTGATAATCCTAACATACACTGTGTTTTTTATAATCCTGACATAGACTTTGTGTGTTTTTATAATCCTGACATAAACTTAGTGTTTTTTGATAATCCTGACATACAGTTGTGTTTTTTATAATCCTGACATAGACTTTGTGTGTTTTTTTGATGATCCTGACAGACTGTGTCTTTAATGATCCTGACATAGACTTAGTGTTTTTGGATGATCCTGACATAGACCGTGTTTTTTGACAATCCTGACAGACTGTGTCTTTAATGATCCTGACAGACTGTGTCTTTAATGATCCTGACATAGACTTTGTGTGTGTTCCCAGGTTTGGCAAGCTCCTGCTGTTGCTTCCATCTTTGCGAGTGGTCAGCGGAGGAACCATCGAGGAACTCTTCTTCAGGAAAACCATCGGGAACATCCCCATAGAACGTCTGCTGGTGGACATGTTTAAATCCAGCGACTTCTGAACACATCACGTCTGCCACACGAGACTTATCCGGAGGAAATTTTGTTTTGATATCGAGATGGGGGTCATTGTTGACTCGTTGACGCACGTCAGTAACTACTCACCTGCTTTGAAGCTGTGTGTGCAATGCACATGTAAGCTGTGTGAGTGCCCACTAGACACGGCACACGTGTGATGTACTCATCACCATAACGGCGAGTCAACATGTCATCGTCAATATCCACTTGGATGATAACAACACCCTACATTTGAACGACGACAGCGTAGATCAATTTGATGAGAACTTTACGGTACAAACTGGCAACAAATCTTCGGGTTTGTTTAAAGACTATTTCTCCACTCTTGTGATAAACTCTAGAGACTAATCCATCAGGATAATCCGAGCCCAACTGTTGCTTGCCTGATCTGTTTTCTCGCCTAAAACATTCGGTCAAATGGTGGACTTTATTCCTGACACCCCGGCACTAGAAGTACGTGAAATATGTAAACACACAGTCCAATAACACATACTAGTACTCACAACGTGTGCATGCTTGTGTACTACATGACATTTATGACCATCTGCGTCTGAGCAAGCAATAAGCTGTCATCTATAAGTGCAGGATGACATCCACAAGCTGTCTGTGGTTTACTAACTCTATCTTATGAATATAGCGCCATTTTAACAAGAATATGGCGCCGTTTTAACAAGATTGCACCTTAACCACGGTGCGAGACTGAACTATAATTAATTTATTTAAAATTACAATTTAAAAACTTTGTTCCGATTTTTAAAAAAAAGAACAATTCTATGTGTTATTACTTTAAAAAAAAAATTAATCACCTTTTTACTTCTTAGTGTTTAGCCTAAAAATCGCGCGCCACTTTTGCCAGACTTTAATTAAATCACATTAAAAGCGTACGTAATTTGCTTAATTAATATGTTTCAATTACAGAACACAACAAAAGATTTGCTAAGCCTTTGATTGAGAATTTGTAAATATCCAGTCTGTGTTTGTTTTAAAGCACATTCACACACCCATGACACCGGGACTTGAAACAGGGTCTTGATGCATCTTTGAAATTTCAGTACATTTGCAATCTGTGATGTCTATTGAACGTGAAGCGTTATGAGATTATTCTATTTCTGTTAATATGTACATACAGTTATGGTTGTGGTCACGTGATCTACGATATAAATAGATCTTTTTTTTTCATGTGAAATCTTGTGTTTTTTTCTTCTTCAGTGTTTGAATGACGTTACAATAGTCTTTGAATAATCTGTTACATCTCTTAAATACTCAACCTACAGTTTTAACAAATCTTTAGAAATTATATTTAAAAAAAATGTGTTTTTTTTTATTAAGACTGCATGAATGTATAAATAATTAGAATACATTCCACATAAAGATTGAACCAGTAACAGTTGTAGTGAGCAGACATAAGTAATTAAATCAGCAGACTTGGCAATCTGCCAGCTTTATAAATATTACATGATTTTATTAGCAGCTGTAATTTTTGGTTCTAGAGATTCAATAAAAACAGGTCTAATACCACCAGGATTTCAAAATAATAAGATCTAGTTAGAAGTTCTTTCAAATACCAACATATTCTTCTTTACAGTTCGGACAATATTAGATGTTAATTCAATATCAAATTATTTGTTTTACTGTAGTAATTTATACTTCTAAGATTTGACAAGTTATTTCGGTACACTCGACTGCTTCGCCATTTTCTAGCATACGTGTGGTTGTGAGTGGACGATGTTGATAAGATAGGTGGATGCTGTTGATTCATAGCTAAATCTTTTCAATAAAATTTCACTCCTTTTCAATCTTATTACTGTTATAATTAAAATCTGAATATTATATTTTATACTTCTTTCTCTTCAATGCTGATGGCTTAACTTAGGTGTGATAAAAGTTTAATGGGCTTGTGTAAAACTGGTAAATTGTTTGGGGAATATGGTGTACTTGAATGTGGTAGTGAGACTGGTTGAAGTTTGGGGAATGTGGTAGTGAGACTGGTTGATGTTTGGGGAATGTGGTAGTGAGACTGGTTGGTGTTTGGGGAATGTGGTAGTGAGACATGTTGATGTTTGGGGAATGCGGTAGTGAGACTGGTTGATGTTTGGGGAATGTAGTAGTGAGACAAGTTGATGTTTGGGGAATGTGGTGGTGAGAAATGTTGATGTTTGGGGAATGTGGTAGTGAGACTGGTTGGTGTTTGGGGAATGTGGTAGTGAGACAAGTTTATGTTTGGGGAGTGTGGTAGTGAGAAATGTTGATGTTTGGGGAATGTGGTAGTTAGACATGTTGATGTTTGGGGAGTGTGGTAGTAAGACATGTTGATGTTTGGGGAATGTGGTAGTGAGACATGTTGATGTTTGGGGAATGTGGTAGTGAGACTGGTTGGTGTTTGGGGAATGTGGTAGTGAGACGGGTTGTTGTTTGGGGAATGTGGTAGTGAGACATGTTGATGTTTGGGGAATGTGGTAGTGAGACATGTTGATGTTTGGGGAATGTGGTAGTGAGACATGTTGATGTTTGGGGAATGTGGTAGTGAGACAAGTTGATGTTTGGGGAATGTGGTAGTGAGACATGTTGATGTTTGGGGAATGTGGTAGTGAGACGTGTTGGTTTTAGGGGAATGTGGTGAGTCTACATGAAGTTTGGGGAATGAGGTAGTGAGATTGGTTGGTACAAAGACATTGGTCTAGCTAGATTGGTGAGACTTGGATACGCCTGGTTTCACATTAGTCGAAGCGTGACTTGTGTTTTAAAACGTAACACACTCTTTATAACGCGATTCATGCTTTTGAACGTGACATGTAAAACGTGACCCATACTTTAGAACGTGGCAAGTGTTTTAGCTGGATGAACTCAGTATTGTGTTCGGATGGTGTTACTTGATATTATACATTTGGAGGTATCATACAATAAAAACATGAAATCTATGCTCTTTGTCGTCTTCATTTCGTGTTAGTCTGTTGTAGATTTGCTTTTGATATTTGTTGTTTAATTGTTATTACTGTTTACGTAGTCGAACAATAAGTATGTTCTTTGTCTGGAGGGCAACTTGATCTAAGGCAATGGGTGAGATAACTCAGGCTTACGAAATGGTGAAATTAATTTTTATTAACAAAATAAAAAGTTGGTGCATTTGTAGGAGACTGGATACATTTTTAGGGGAATAGTTTAAGTTTTAAGGGTTGCTGAAAGTTTAGGAAAATGTTTAAAATTTTTGGGAAAAGTTTGAACTTTGAGGAAAATTGTTTAGATTTTTGGAAAAAATTGAATATGTAGAAAAGTGGATGAATTAGTAGGATTCTGGATGCACTTTTAAGGGAATGGCTGAAATTTTTAAAGAAATAGTTGAATCTATATAAAAGTGGATGAATTTGTAGAAGACTCGATGCATTGAACTGTTTTTTCTTGGGCTGATATCTCAGCCGTACGCGGTATAGAAGAGATAACATTACATGCTATTATTTTTTTGTTATCAAATGTTGTAAGATCGACAACATAACATATAGTTCTTAATTATCGAATCTATAAATCATTTAATAAGCTGCATTTGCACGTTTATTTTCGGCCCTTGGATTTAGCGGCTTGAAACCTTAGTACACATTGGCGCTTATTTTTAAAATATTCGAAACCACAAACAGGCTGTGTTTTAGTGATAGACAGGGAACATCAGAGCCTAGAAAATAATTTGATTAATAGTCAGGGATGTATGTATAGGCTCAAGAATGTAAACACGATGCACATATTAACTTGAATAATGAATCGATTGGACCATGTGATATTATTAGAGCGCTCCGCCGGTATTATTGGTTAGAAAGTATTGAGTTAAGATATTACACGTTGTATCAATTAATTAGCCAATACCAAATCTAAATTAATATCTAGGGCAGCAGTTTATTATATGTAGAGTTTTTAAATGAAACCTGCACAGTGCAAGTGTTACACATACTTAAGTAAATAATATCAGACCTGAATTAAAATGTAGATCAGCGATTTATATGTGTAGATCTGAGAAATAAATGCACACAGTACAAATTTTACACACGTAATTGTGAGCCTGGAGTCAGGTTTCAATGAATGGGATCGACTTTCAAAACTTTGACATGAAAATCAAATCATCATAGTAGAACAGTCGAACTACCCAGTTCAATGGACTTTGATTATTTAGTGAAGTTTTCTTTCAAATAATATATCACCAAAGTAATATTGATTTGATAAACATGAAACACAGAAATATATATTGATGTAAATAATTTTATTCTTCAAATTACAAATGCACTTATCCACATTAATTTTCGAAAAAAAAATGTAATACATTAATTCAGATAATCTGTAATTCATATTCATGTCACAGGTAAATGTTTTATTTTAATTTAAAAAACTAATTGTTTGGTCAGACTTTATGTAATGGCTAAGTACATTAACTCGAACAGCTTCTTTTTCCGTTGGTGTCCAAGACATGAGGCAGATGAAGTAGTTGATCTGTTTGATGGACCGTCGGCATATGAAGAGATAAAGTGGTCAGCACTATGCTCAGCTACCTTTGCTTTCCCTCAACAATATTAACAGCGACCGACCTACAGAAAATGACTTTTTTTTCATATTTTTACTTTCTCGTATATACGAAGTATAGAGAAAGTCTTGTAATCGTGCAAAAAAAAAAATTGAGATTTTTTACAAATCTCGACGTTTTACAACTCACTGATACGGAAAAACATAATTTTGCAATCTTGTCCGTATGTCTGTGTGTCTGTCTGTGTGTCTGTCTGTGTGTAAACACGATAACTTTAGTACCGTTACAGCTAGGTTGATGAAATTTCATATATAAATATTTTATCAAAATCGTAGATCCTGACCAACTTTTGAGCGATTTCCGATAACCGGAAGTGGTACTTTTTCTACTTTGAATTTTTCAAAAGCCTATAACTTGAGTACTATTTCAGATAGATAAATAAAATTTCACATGTAATTAAAAGATCTAATTCTCTACCATCTTTCAAATTTTGAGTAATTTCTGTGGACCGGAAGTACTAATTTACGCTATTTCCAATTTCTCAAAAAACGCATGTAAATTTTTAAAGTACTAATAATATTGCGCACTATTATGCACATTTTTTGTTTTGGCGTTCGCTTGGTGCGCAATTCTTTTTTCTATGAGATTCTATTCTATTTTTAAAAGTTTAAGTAATTAAAAATCATGTCTATATTCCATGTTATATAAGAATATTCGAGAAAGTTTAGGAGAGATCACTCTCGGTTTATTATTTATCCAAATAACACATGACAATTGTTAATAAAGGTAAGTAAATGGACCCCATTACTTCACAGACATTTTTGTAATAAAAAAGTTTCTCTTGTTGTTCACATTTGATGTTTTTAATTTATTATCTTAGCGAAATAGATATGTCAAATGATAAAATTAAACAAATTGGGACTATTTGGAACGTAAGGGACACACCTAACTCTAAAGTAGTTGCCCTACACTCTAAAGTTAGTTGCCCTACACTCTAAGGTTAGTTGCCCTACACTCTAAAGTTAGTTGCCCTACACTCTAAAGTTATTTGCCCTACACTCTAAAGTTAGTTGCCCTACACTCTAAAGTTAGTTGCCCTACACTCTAAAGTTAGTTGCCCTACACTCTAAAGTTAGTTGCCCTACACTCTAAAGTTAGTTGCCCTACACTCTAAGGTTAGTTGCCCCACACTCTAAAGTTAGTTGCCCTACACTCTAAAGTTAGTTGTACTACACTCTAAGTTTAGTTGCCCTACACTCTAAAGTTAGTTGCCCCACACTCTAAAGTTAGTTGCCCTACACTCTAAAGTTAGTTGTACTACACTCTAAGTTTAGTTGCCCTACACTCTAAAGTTAGTTGCCCTACACTCTAAAGATAGTTGTCCTACACTCTAAAGTTAGTTGTCCTACACTCTAAAGTTAGTTGTACTACACTCTAAGTTTAGTTGCCCTACACTCTAAGGTTAGTTGTCCTACACTCTAAAGTTAGTTGCCCTACACTCTAAAGTTAGTTGCCCTACACTCTAAAGTTAGTTACCCTACACTCTAAGTTTAGTTGCCCTACACTCTAAAGTTAGTTGCCCTACACTCTAAAATTAGTTGCCCTACACTCTAAAGTTAGTTGCCCTACACTCTATTTTTAGTTACCCTATACATTGTTAGTTGCCTTACACTCTAAGGTTAGTTGCCCAACAATCTAAAGTTAGGTGCCCTACACTCTAAGTGTAGTTGCCCTACACATTGTTAGTTGCCCTACACTCTAAGTTTAGTTGCCCTACACTCTAAGGTTAGTTGCCCTACACTCTAAAGTTAGTTGCCCTACACTCTATTTTTAGTTGCCCTACACTCTAAAGTTAGTTGCCCTACACTCTAAAGTTAGTTGCCCTACACTCTAAAGTTAGTTGCCCTACACTCTATTTTTAGTTGCCCTACACTCTAAGGTTAGTTGTCCTACACTCTAAAGTTAGTTGCCCTACACTCTAAAGTTAGTTGCCCAAAACTCTAAGTTTAGTTGCCCTACACTCTTAAGTTAGTTGCCCTACACTCTATTTTTAGTTGCCCTACACTCTAAGGTTAGTTGTCCTACACTCTAAAGCTAGTTGCCCTACACTCTAAAGCTAGTTGCCCTACACTCTAAGGTTAGTTTCCCTATACTCTAAAGTTAGTTGCCCTACACTCTAAAGCTAGTTGCCCTACACTCTAAAGTTAGTTGCCCTACACTCTAAGGTTAGTTGTCCTACACTCTAAAGTTAGTTGCCCTACACTCTAAAGCTAGTTGCCATACACTCTAAAGTTAGTTGCCCTACACCCTAAGTTTAGTTGCCCTACACTCTAAGGTTAGTTGTCCTACACTCTAAAGTTAGTTGCCCTAAACTCTAAAGTTAGTTGCCCAAAACTCTAAGTTTAGTTGCCCTACACTCTTAAGTTAGTTGCCCTACACTCTATTTTTAGTTGCCCTACACTCTAAAGTTAGTTGCCCTACACTATAAAGTTAGTTGCCCTACACTCTATTTTTAGTTGCCCTACACTCTAAAGTTAGTTGCCCTACACTCTAAGGTTAGTTGTCCTACACTCTAAAGTTAGTTGCCCTACACTCTAAAGTTATTTGCCCTACACTCTAAAGTTAGTTGCCCTACACTCTAAAGTTAGTTGCCCAAAACTCTAAGTTTAGTTGCCCTACACTCTTAAGTTAGTTGCCCTACACTCTAAGGTTAGTTGTCTTACACTCTAAAGTTAGTTGCCCTACACTCTAAAGTTATTTGCCATACACTCTAAAGTTAGTTGCCCTACACTCTAAAGTTAGTTGCCCAAAACTCTAAGTTTAGTTGCCCTACACTCTTAAGTTAGTTGCCCTACACTCTAAGTTTAGTTGCCCTACACTCTAAAGTTAGTTGCCCTACATTCTAAAGCTAGTTGCCCTACACTCTAAATTTAGTTGCCCTACACTCTAAAGTTAGTTGCCCTACACTCTAAAGTTAGTTGCCCTACACTCTAAAGTTAGTTGTCCTACACTCTAAAGTTAGTTGCCCAAAACTCTAAGTTTAGTTGCCCTACACTCTAAAGTTAGTTGCCCTACACTCTGTTTAGTTGCCCTACACTCTAAAGTTAGTTGCCCTACACTCTAAAGTTAGTTTCCCTACACTCTAAGGTTAGTTGCCCTACACTCTAAAGTTAGTTGCCCTACACTCTAAAGTTAGTTGCCCTACACTCTAAAGTTAGTTGCCCTATACTCTAAAGTTAGTTGCCCTACACTCTAAGGTTAGTTGCCCTACACTCTAAAGTTAGTTGCTCTACACTCTAAAGTTAGTTGCTCTACACTCTAAAGTTAGTTGCCATACACTCTAAAGTTAGTTGCCCTACACTCTAAGGTTAGTTGCCCTACACTCTATTTTTAGTTGTCCTACACTCTAAAGTTAGTTGCCCTACAATCTAAAGTTAGTTGCCCTACACTCTAAGGTTAGTTGCCCTACACTCTAAGGTTAGTTGCCCTACACTCTAAAGTTAGTTGCCCTACACTCTAAAGTTAGTTGCCCTACACTCTAAGGTTAGTTGCCCTACACTCTATTTTTAGTTGTCCTACACTCTAAAGTTAGTTGCCCTACACTCTAAAGTTAGTTGCCCTACACTCTAAGGTTAGTTGCCCTACACTCTATTTTTAGTTGCCCTACACTCTAAAGTTAGTTGCCCTACACTCTAAAGTTAGTTGCCCTACACTCTAAAGTTAGTTGCCCTACACTCTAAAGTTAGTTGCCCTACACTCTAAGGTTAGTTGCCCTACACTCTAAAGTTAGTTGCCCTACACTCTAAAGTTAGTTGCCCTACACTCTAAGGTTAGTTGCCCTACACTCTATTTTTAGTTGCCCTACACTCTAAAGTTAGTTGCCCTACACTCTAAAGTTAGTTGCCCTACACTCTAAAGTTAGTTGCCCTACACTCTAAGGTTAGTTGCCCTACACTCTATTTTTAGTTGCCCTACACTCTAAAGTTAGTTGCCCTAGAGTGCCCTAGACTAAAGTTAGTTGCCCTAAACTCAAAGGTTAGTTGCCCTACACTCTAAAGTTAGTTGCCCTACACTCTAAAGTTAGTTGCCCTTCACTCTAAAGTTAGTTGCCCTAAACTCAAAGGTTAGTTGCCCTACACTCTAAAGTTAGTTGCCCTAAACTCTATTTTTAGTTGTCCTACACTCTAAAATTAGTTGCCCTACACTCTAAGGTTAGTTGCCCTAAACTCAAAGGTTAGTTGCCCTACACTCTAAAGTTAGTTGCCCTACACGCTGATGAAAACAGCATATTTCTAGTCGCAGCCACCCAACCTAACCTCAATAGAAGTTAAACGTTCAGGGGAGGGGTGATAAATCCAGTCCTCTCCCCCCTTTATCCCTACGTGTTAAGTGAAAATCTTGTGTCAATTACTTTCCCTCTTAAAGAACACTGAAGGATCTCTGAAAGACACCGGATCCACTGTTCCACCGTGGCTTGGTGGATTGCCACCGTCAAACTCTACGCTCGCGGCGACAATTTCATCAAGTGATCTGTTTATAATACCTGCTATTTCACCCAACGCCAACGTTTTCACCAGGAGAGATTTGGGGAATTGAGTTTTTTTATTTTTTTTTTATTTTGGTAAAAAAAAAAAATAATATGGCCGTGAGAGAATGTCTTTAGCGATCACGGAAACCGGATACCGGAAAATAGAATGATGAAGGGTAATAGAATATTAGGTGGTATTAGAATAAAATGCCGAGGCATAGACTTCATGTAAATACAAGCTTATAACGTTTAATTGAATTGATTTTTTAAAACTGTTGAAGTTAATACACGCATCATTTTATTTGATGATTGTCTGTTGTTAATAACGTTATATCGATCTTGTTTGTATTAGTGGATATAGGTCAATGACTGAGTTGGTAGAACATCATTGTAATGGGGTTTGATGTTCGTTAAAGATGTTTCACTGAGCGTGACATTTATTGTGAGCTGGCTCTAGGTCTATACTGTACCCTATGTTCCTTCTAAGCGGCGTGCAGTCATGTTGTAAAATACATATATCCTTGTAACAAGACTTTTACAACATCGCGCACACAAAATACACGTTGGGCTTTTTCTCCTTAGAGGGAACGTTGAGTCTGTACAATACCTTTGATACATTGCTGATGTCTTACCATTCATCTGGTACCCCTTTTCACGGCATCCTTTTCTTTGGCGCTATTTTACACAGTAATACAGTGGAATTAAATATGGTCTTTTTGGAAAAGTATGATTTAGGGTATCATGAAAATTACTTTACAAACTGTTCAATATATCGACCAAGACTTACAAAACTGTTTATTATACCGTGAAAGTAAAATAATCAATAAAGCTGTTTTCTATTTTAAAAACTGGCATTGACGTATTATAATATAATCGTAATGTGTAATTTCCATAGAGAAAAGCACTTAATTTTGGATATCATTGTCTTCACCTTATAGAACTCTATGTGGACGATAACTAACACAACCGTAGTCAAGAGCACAATAGGATTTGGCTTACAAAACTATTTCCTGAGAATATCACCGGTATTGTATACGGTACCTGTCACTGTATAAAGTTATACCTGAGAATATATCACATGTATTGACTTGTATATACTACCTGTCACTGTATAAAGTTATACTACCTATCAATGTATAAAGTTATGCTTGAGAATATATCACCTGTATTGAATTCATGTATATGGTACCTGTCACTGTATAAAGTTATACTACCTGTCACTGTATAAAGTTATACTTGAGAATATATCACCTGTATTGACTTCATGTATATGGTACCTGTCACTGTATAAAGTTATACTTGAGAATATATCACCGGCATTGAATTGTATATGGTACCCCTTTGCCCCCGCCCGCAACACACATCGAGCCCAGTCTGTGTAGACGTCCACACCTCGGCCAAGTTCTTCACCCGGCGTTGGGAAGCCAAATTATAAGCCAGAGGAAATAAAACGCCTCACCCCTCGGGGAAAACTCCTCCCCATTGTCCCCCGCCCACCACAAGTGCATCTCCGTCCTAGCCAAGGGGGCCGGGGGATAATACCTTTTCTAATCCAACACTAGGCAATACATCAACATTCGTTAAGCCAGGCGTGGGTGGATAATCGGGCTCGATAATACCCCGTGACACAATATTTTCATAAAGGTGTTAACACGAAAGTGCCAGGACCTGGGTACCTGGTTTGCGTTCACGCGAGTCCCATGATGCATGGTAATCAAGAGGGACGATATTTTGTCCACGGCTACGATAAGGAGAGTTCTACTTTTTTTTTTTTTACTTCCAAAAGCCGAGGCAGAAACATTGCAGATGTTTCGTTCATTGCAGTAGAAACGATCTTTTTAAAAAAGTTTTATTTACCGCGAGGAAAGGCTTGAAGATAAAGCACCGCCTTGTCAAGTGGTGATGAAGTTGTGAAACGAGTGGGCTGTGTTGCCCCGCTGCTTGTGTATCCAGTGCTAGGCTCCACTAGCGTACAGGCAATACATTTTAGACATCTCCGCGTACAGGCAATAGATTTTAGACAGCCCCCCACTCTACCTAAAGCGACAATACTTTTTTGTTTCTGAAATCTAAATATTTTTTAAAATGCCATAGAGTGTGGAGAAATAAAAGGGGGGCTAGGTAAACAAAATCAGTTCATTACGGCGGATTTTGTAGAGCTTACAGCGGGAAGCAAGAAGTTGCGGGATAAAAATCGACTTTAAGATCGCGAAGAGAGTCGGGTAAGTCGTGAATACCTCGTGCAGTCTGACGTTTGGTGTTGGCATGTCGCGAGCTATGACGTAGTGCTCGCTAAATGGTGTCACTCTTTTAGGTTAGGAGTGTCAGTTGCCACTACGAAGTAAGAAGGCTTGGTCGGCACTGTCGTATTAGATTTACCGGTCACCACCATCTTGCTAGATGTGTCAATAGCCACCGTGTTGTTATATGTGTAAATAGCCACTGTCTTGTTAGATGTGTCAATAGCCTGTCTTGCTAGATGTGTCATTTGCCACCATCTCATTAGATGTGTCAATAGCCACTATCTTGCTAGATGTGGCAATAGACACTGTCTTGCAAGATATGTAAATAGCCTCTCTTGCTAAAAGCGGCAGTAGCCATCGACTTGCTATGTTTGTCAGTTGCCACCATCCTGTGATGGTTTCAGAACGCCTGAGACTTCCACCACCACAACGACCGCCTGAGACTTCCACCACCACAACGACCGCCTGAGACTTTCACAACGACCGTCTGAGACTTCCACCATCGCGACGACCGCCTGAGACTTCCACCATCGACCGCCTGAGACTTCCACCACCACAACGACCGCCTGAGACTTCCACCATCGACCGCCTGAGACTTCCACCACCACAACGACCGCCTGAGACTTCCACCACCACCATCGACCGCCTGAGACTTCCACCACCACAACGACCGCCTGAGACTTCCACCATCGACCGCCTGAGACTTCCACCATCGACCGCCTGAGACTTCCACCATCGACCGCCTGAGACTTCCACCCCCACAACGACCGCCTGAGACTTCCACCACCACAACGACCGCCTGAGACTTCCACAACGACCGCCAGAGACTTCCACCACAACGACCGCCTGAGACTTCCACCATCGACCGCCTGAGACTTCCACCCCCACAACGACCGCCTGAGACTTCCACCACCACAACGACCGCCTGAGACTTCCACAACGACCGCCTGAGACTTCCACCACAACGACCGTCTGAGACTTCCACCACCACAACGACCGCCTGAGACTTCCACCATCGACCGCCTGAGACTTCCACCATCGACCGCCTGAGACTTCCACCACCACAACGACCGCCTGAGACTTCCACCCCCACAACGACCGCCTGAGACTTCCACCACCACAACGACCGCCTGAGACTTCCACCAACGACCGCCTGAGACTTCCACCACCACAACGACCGCCTGAGACTTCCACCACCACAACGACCGCCTGAGACTTCCACCATCGACCGCCTGAGACTTCCACCACCACAACGACCGCCTGAGACTTCCACCATCGACCGCCTGAGACTTCCACCACCACAACGACCGCCTGAGACTTCCACCATCGACCGCCTGAGACTTCCACCATCGACCGCCTGAGACTTCCACCACCACAACGACCGCCTGAGACTTCCACCCCCACAACGACCGCCTGAGACTTCCACCACCACAACGACCGCCTGAGACTTCCACCATCGACCGCCTGAGACTTCCACCACCACAACGACCGCCTGAGACTTCCACCATCGACCGCCTGAGACTTCCACCATCGACCGCCTGAGACTTCCACCCCCACAACGACCGCCTGAGACTTCCACCACCACAACGACCGCCTGAGACTTCCACCACCACAACGACCGCCTGAGACTTCCACCCCCACAACGACCGCCTGAGACTTCCACCACCACAACGACCGCCTGAGACTTCCACCCCCACAACGACCGCCTGAGACTTCCACCACCACAACGACCGCCTGAGACTTCCACCACCACAACGACCGCCTGAGACTTCCACCATCGACCGCCTGAGACTTCCACCATCGACCGCCTGAGACTTCCACCACCACAACGACCGCCTGAGACTTCCACCATCGCGACGACCGCCTGAGACTTCCACCATCGCGACGACCGCCTGAGATTTTCCCCATCCCGCCGAGATACCATCAGCTTGTCCGACGCTTCAACGCTTCCATTCAGGGCTGAAGATTTCGTATTTCATGCTTACAAAAATTCACGGAGATTAGTTTGTGCTGTCATTTTTTTTCAGGGTGGCAGGTTAGTAGGGTGGCAGGTTGGCAGGTTAGCAGGGTGGCCTGTAGGCAGGTCAGCAGGGTGGCCTGTAGGCGTACGTCAGGGTGTAGGTTTACTCCGACTCCCCCCCCCCCCCCAGCATTAGAGCCTAGTTGAATTTCACACCATCTACAAATGACAGCGTTACAATGTTGGTAAAACACAGATACTTGTATTTGTGATAATCTTATAATTATTCTAGGCTAAAGATAATATCAGATTATTATCAACGTTCACTTAAATATATCCACAATGACGTTAATTTATTTTTTTAGTAACGTTTACTTTGTGGTGGGTACGAAATATATCTCTTACTGGAGTTAGGTCGCACGCAAGACCAACCGCTATAGCATAGGGGTGTGCGAGTCGTTCATGAAGGATGCGGGCGCCTATTATAATTAGAAGCTATTGTAGCCTTTTGTTTAGGGATTCCTGGTGCCTAACATGACAATGTTGAATACGGGCGCCCTCTAGATTCAGGTGTTATTATTTGTTCATTTTTTTGTGTTGATTCTTTACAAGCTTTGTGCCATTTTGATAAAACGTGAAAGTAATTAGCCCTTAATTATTCACAATTGTGTACTATAGTTTCGTTAATCGACACGCGCAGGAGTTCTAAGATTAATTCATGTGTGACGAATTTTGAGTATTATAAAATAATTTGGAGGAGGGGGGGGGGCAGGGGTTGAGGATCGTGTGTGTATGTTATAATATATGGTGATTGGCTGTAATGTTTGTAGTTTTAGAATGATAATATCTATAATTGTTTTCTCACAGGAAGTGTAAGTCGTCTGTCATTTGTTTTTTCCATTTTGACCACATCATATCCTATCAATCCCCCCACGCGGGGGTAAGAATGGACTCGCCCGACCGTGACCAAGGCTAATGGGCGAGAAGAGGGGCGGACGTACGAGGGGAGTCACTCGGAGCCGTCATTCAAACGTTATTTACTTTGTTTCAGGTTACATCCCGCCCGCCCCAACGGGGGGACGACCCACTGGTTCTTGTCCAACTCCACCGGCCCAGAAAAGCCGTTAATAAAACGCTTTTTGTCACAATGCACCGTTCCCGCTGGCTTCTTCTACACCGGCAAGACAAGCAGTCCATTGTTTCAGGGCGGCTCTATTTAGCTGTCATGGGCTCCGTGACCCGCGGCCCGACGACTTTTTGACAGGCGGGTACGGTGCCATGTTGTTCTGGGCATTCTCTGCTACAGCCCAGCTAATGGCCTATGGTAATTACCATTTTGGGCGTAAAAACAACAAACAGGCGGAGGAGCCGACATATTTTCCCATTTCCACGACCGTGCTTCAGTCTCATCTTGCAACCAGGTTTTCATTTCTGTCTGGACAAAAAAAATAATTTACGTATAGTTTTTGTTACATCTGTTTCGTCGATTGAACAACATGATTGACAGAATTTCAAATCCACGGATAATTTATGATATTCCTATATATATATATATATATATATATATATATATATATATATATATATATATATATATATATATATGAAATATATATGAAATATATATACATATATACCTTTATATTAATAACATTAATAGTGCCAGCACCAGGTTATTTAGCGCCCTTGGCAAAACTTATTAAAACGCCCACTTTCACACAAATTAATTACTAAAATATATGTATAAGAAAAGAATTAATTAAAAGTGATATATCAATTTATTATCAATTACATACACGTTATAAGTACACATCAAAATCAGATTTTACTTGCCTCCTTCGTCTCAAAAGTTTGTACTAATTCCTTCAATTCCAGTTTGAAAGCGTAATTACATTTAATGCAATTGATGCTGAGTCCACGAGTCTACTTTGTACTTTACGACATAGCCCCCCCCCCCCCCTTAGAACATTTTAAGTGCTTCTTCCCCCCCCCCCCCCCCCCCGTAGCGGGAGAAAAAAGTCTGGAAAAAATAAAACACTAAAAAAAGGTCTTGTAGTGTTGGGCTCTCTGCAGTCCTCCCAAGGTGAGTTCCAAAACGGAACTTACCTTTTTTTAATCTTGACTGTCTTTAGTTATAATTGTAAAATGTCTATATTGTGTGATTATGTAACTATTTGTTTTTGTAAACTAAAAAGTTATAAATGTTATAGATTCCAGCCTAAAATTGTTATATATGAATCCTTTAGGTGAGGGTGAAAAATGTGAAAAGACAATTAATTCGATGTTTAAGACTGTATGTCTTCTAACATTAAGTATTGCAATCTTCAACGGCTACTGATGTATTTGTTTTTCACCTTGATAATGCTAAAAAAAACTACCAAATAATTTTCTTTAGAACTTAAGCTCTATATATTTTTTACAATAGCAAATAATAACTAAAAGTGGTATTTATATGTAAGCAGTCAACCTAATGTGCAGAAAGTTAAGCAACGAATTAAATCCCATGTAAAAATCCAAATAACAATTTATTCAAGGGAAACAACTTTCTCAAGCATATCTAAATTAACCAAGTGTAACTAAGACGCACTTGAAAGACGCTGTTAATTTGATTACGTAATAATTATAACAAACAACCATTTTACTTTAGCTATGCAACCTGTAAATACAATGTAGTTTACCTATTAATTACATAACTGTAGGTTTTATTTGAAATTTAAAAAACGGTAGTTTTATTCTAACATACTTTGATTCAAATTTGATGAGAAATTTATATCGACTATAGACTTTGTAATTGTAATAAAATTTCGGATCCCCGATATAAAGGGGACGCGTTTCAAAATAAATCGGCAGTGATCTCCCCCAAACTTTCCCGAATATTCTTATATAAGACTACGGCAGGGGTCGGCAACCTTTTGAAGCGGAAGAGCCAAAAGTTATAATTTTCAAAATTTCCCTGGTTTTAAAGAGCTACTAACATTTTTTATTTCAAATATTTTATTTTTTTATTAAGATTATCAGTATTTGTGCAAGGAGCTGGAGAGCCGCATCTTGATATCAAAAGAGCCTCGTAGAAAAAGAATTGCACACAAAGTGAACATCAAACAAAATGTGTATAATAGTGCGGAATATTATTAGTACTTTATAAATTCACATGCGCTTTTTGAGAAATCGGAAATAGCATAAATTACTACTTCCGGTCAACGGAAATTACTCAAAATTTGACAGATGGCAGAGAAAATAGATCTTTTACTTACATGTGAAATTTCATTTATCTATCTGAAATAGTACTCAAGTTATAGGCTTTTCAAAAATTGAAATCAGAAAAAGTTCCCCTTCCGGTTATCGGAAATCGCTAAAAAGTTTTTACTGATCTAAAAATTTGATATAATACTTATACATGAAATTTCGTCAACCTAACTGTAACGGTACTTAAGTTATCATGTTCACAGACACACACAAACACACACAGACATACGGACAAGATTGCAAAACTATGTTTTTCCGACTGAGGGAGGTGTAAGACGTCGAGATTTGGAAAAATCTCGATTTTGTTTTGCACGATTACAATACTTTCACTATATTTCTTATATACCAGAGAGTAAAAAGCAAAAAACGGGTAACTGTTTTAGAAATATTGATTAAAATATTAAAAAAATATATAAATTGAAAAAAAACAAAGTTTACGATTAGTTATAAATTCCATCCTATTTAATATTATATATTAATACTGTAAGAGTGGTAATATAGATTCATAAAAAACTAAAGATGTTTCAGCTAGAGAACGCCTACCTTTCTTTGTAGTGTGTTCCGTACTGAATTAAAATCATCTAACACGATAAACTCGACTATTCGATATACTCTACTACATTCACAACACACATCAAACTTCGATACCTAAACATAACTAGACTCGATGCTCCAGAACTATGACACCAACTCGCTTAACTTTACCAAGCTCTACAAACGATACTCCAAATCAACAACAATTTCACTGGACCTACTACTACACTTTAACAGTCAATATAATTCGATACCTTAAAACAACAAGAATCAATACTCCCGAACTCCAGAACTACGATACTTCATCACCTACATTCTCATTTCTCTATTACCAATCAGATTTCAACTACAAAACATCCGAATAAAAATTGTGACACTTTAACAGTTCGATACTTTATACCTACAAAACCATATCAGCAACAGCCTTCCGCCGTTATTCCCGAATCTAAACGATTCATTAAAACTTACCAAACAATTACAATACTTTGAACACCCCGTCATTACAAAACTCTTTACACCAGGACAGATTTCTAATTCAAAGTCAGAGAAAACGAGGCTTACAAGTGCTATTCAAACTAGATAACCGTTTGAAATTTAAATTACGAACTTATTTAATCGTTTTCTACATCAATTATGTGACACCAAATTAAAAAGGCAATGTGACTGGTAAAAAGCGCCCCGACCTTTCCAAATTAGGGGGGGGGGGTGCATTTTTACCATCGAGAATAAATATAGGCCTATATAGACCTACTTTTGGGGTGGGGGTGCAAAATTTATAGTTTGTCCCTGGTTTCGAAATAGATCGCTACTCCTTTATAAAAGTTATTAAATATTAGGTACTTTTTGCTAATAGCAATTAAAGCTTTTGCGTCCCCCCCCCCCTAGGGATGGCGCCCTAGGCGACCGCCTAGTTCGCCTCATAGGTAGCGCCGGCCCTGAACATTAATAGTATTTTATTTGTGATTAGTGCACATTAAATGGTGATAATGCACCACTAGTTATACAATGGTAAAGAAAATCGTGGATCGATATATATATATATATATATATATATATATATATATATATATATATATATATATATATATATATATATATATATATATATATATAAGAGTGGACATAAGTATAAATGATACTATTTTGGCCGCAAACAAGTGTTTATTATATGCAGGTATACAAATACACCGGTATTCAAGTACCGCAAAAAGTGGATACCATTAATATAAATTCCCAACTTCATACTCAAGTAAAACCAGACTTTTCTTTATTGTTAAATCAAAAGTGCTAAATTATTACAATTAACGAAAATTAATTTATTGAATTCTTTTTAGAAAATTAAAAAAGGCACGCTTGTTTATTCGTTTTTTTCTGTATTAATTAAAAGTTTTAGTTCAACTTTATTCCTCTGTCGTGGCTTCTTAAACCATGTGTGTAAACATGTAACAGAATCTAATCAGGTCTTTCCAAACCGATATCATCAAATAAGTTGGTCAAATCCAATGTCAATACAAAGGTAAATAAACTTTGAGATAATTAAATGCTTAATTAATAAAGTCAAAATTAATGATTTCTATACAATGTACTAATGTAGTCACGCTTTTACACACGTATTCCTATGTGCTATTGTGATACGTCTTTGTCAAGGGAGTTTCTTAAACAGGCCGGCTAAAAATAAAAATAAAATGTAATACCATGTTAATTATCACAAGCTTTTATTTATACACTGAACAATAGTAATAGTTTTTACAAGCTTTTATTTAACTCACTTCCTCGTCGGTCTGTCTGTCTTGACGGAAACGCAGGAGTGAAAATTCGGACAGTTCTACTTGACCGATACGATTCACAGTTGGCACGTGGGTCAAGACATGAAGACAATGCAATCTGAAACTAAATTTGACTTAATTGGATGCCTAATTGATTTTTTATGAATTAATTAAAATTTGGACCGAATTAGTAGGCATGTCTAGCCAACCACACCACACGCGTCATCAATAGCTGCGCCATCACGACCACGTAATGGCTGCGTTCAAAAACCATTGCGCGCCTACTGAACGTGATATTCAGTAGGCGCGCAATGGTTTTTAGTCATGTAACTCTATTGTAGATAAAACATGTAAAGTACTGAAAAAAAATTCATAAAAAACGTTTTAATAACAAGCTTTTATGTAATGATGCACTAAAAAGTAGAAAATAAATTATAGACTACTATTTAAATAACTATAAAGAAAAGCGTGGGTGTCTTCCTTAACATTAATAAAGGTATCCAATAGATACTAAAGTGACCCACGCTTTTCTTTATAGTTATTTAAATAGTAGTCTATAATTTATTTTCTACTTTTTAGTGCATCATTACATAAAAGCTTGTTATTAAAACGTTTTTTATGAATTTTTTTTACTTTTTAGTGTTAAAAAAAAACTAAACGCTAAGGAAATCTTCTGCGAATGAAAGTACGCAATATATTGACTGCTCATTAGTTACTGATAATTTAAACTGTGACTGACCATGAAAACAAGAACTAAAACTAACATAGTAACTAACTACTAAAACAATACCTAATGACTAAAGCAATAACTGCGACTAAAATAGTAACTAAAGACTAAAACAATAACTTATGACTTAAACAATAACCTACGACTAAAACAATAACTAGCGACTAAAACAATAACCTACGACTAAAACAACAACTAACGACTAACACAATAACCTACGACTAAAACAATAACCTACGACTAAAACTATTAACTAACGACTAAAGCAATATTTGCTACTAAAACAATAACTGATGACTAAAACAATAACCTACGACTAAAATAATAACTAACGACTAAAGATGATTCATTCGCTGCCAGTAATCAAGGATTCTCCACCTGCAAAAGATAAAAGGCATCCATTGACTCAACACCATATCTAGTAATAGATTACTAGCAGATATGAAAATTTACGCCGATTAAAAAATAATCGAAAAAAATATGGATCGGTCACGTTTTGAGAATGATGACATCACAGGAAAGGCGCTTAGCTGGACGCCTGAAGGTATGGCGCTTAGCTGGACGCCTCAAGGAATGGGGCTTAGCTGGACGCCTGAAGGTATGGCGCTTAGCTGGACGCCTCAAGGAATGGGGCTTAGCTGGACGCCTGAAGGTATGGCGCTTAGCTGGACGCCTGAAGGTATGACGCTTTGCTGGACGCCTCAAGGAAAATGGAAACACGGAAGGCCCAGAGAGACATGGAGGCACACAGCAGAAAAAAAAATATCTGACCTAGAGCCGAACTATCTCGGGGGAGGCGAAGAAAATTTCCAGAGATAGGCATAAGTTAAAAGTGCTTTCTGTGCCACCCCCCCCCCCCCACACACACACGTGTCATATGCTTGGAAAAGAGAATGCACCTTTAAATGAGTAACCAACTCTCAAGAATGTAACAGACCATTAAAAGTGTAAGAGACCATCAAAAAAGTAGCTGACCGTAAATTATGCATCTGGGCACCAAACACTGACTAACTATCAACACAATGATTGGCACACAACGAGGTCAGACACCACCAAACAACCATCGAGTCCTAACCACCGTCCACATGTCCAGAGCCACTCGCCCTACTTCCCCATTGCCCTGACCCCCCACTCCTCTTTGCTCTACATTTCCTTTACCCCTCCACCCCTCCCATACTTACAAACCACCAACAATACCCACGCACGCCACCTATTCCCAAAAAAAACACCCAGCCTCTACCGATATCGATATTCAAGCCAAAAAAAAACGGCATCGATCCTACCCGGTGAATATTCCAAGACAGCGTAATGAGAAAAGTAAAAGGAAACAACTGACTCGGATACGGTGAAGTATCGCTTTTAGCTCCAGCTCAATGTCCGCCCCGATTCCTGACAACCAGACATTGTCTGCGGCCATGCCTGACACTCGTCTCCTACTCCAACGGCAGCGGCACGCCAATGCCGATAGCATCAGGGCCGACGTCAGGTGGATGGCCACTTCATGAATAGTCAAATCCCCAGGATCGATTACATAAGGTTTCTGATTAGAAGGACAATGGGCAAGCAAGGGTTAAGAGGGTAGTCAAAAGGTTTAAAATATTCCGTTTAAACCTGAATATTTATAACCGGCGGTGGCAAGTCGGTCTTTCTTTATGGGTAAATTGCCAACAAGCGGGGCTGTTCAGTCACAAACAGGCGAACAGTTTACAAACAGCAGTCACAAGTGGGCTGCTGATCGATAATCAATAGTCGAGAACAATATATTAACATACAGATAGACTTTAAAAAATCAAAATACAATCAAATCCACAAAAGCCACACAATTTTTTTTTAGGAAAAAAAGTATATAGAAATTTTAATTAAAAGTACCTGTCTATTCCATTATAAATATTTTAAAGTGAATTGACTTGGTATCTAAAGCTAACAATGGCAGTGACTTATTTTCTACAACAAGAAGTATACAGATATAAATTCCTTATCACAATAACTCTAGGTATAGACATATAACTTTAAAGTCTGCATAATGACCCTATAACACTAGAAACAAATAAATACAACTATATATAAACTGTTTGCACTAATGTTTCAAAAATCTATGTCTGCTTCGATTAGCAACGACAAGTGACGACTATAAGACATTTGAAACTTTTTCTTTATTCCTAGAATAATGAGATATCTCTAATAAACATTGATATAGTTTATATGTTTACTTTATATTAAAAGTCCATATTCAACTTCATTTCCAAGTTGCGTCAAATAGATTTCAGCGTTTAAAGCATGTCAGATTGGTATTTCACCCCACATTTAAAATGATAGATATGACTACACATATAATGCCAATTTTTATCTTGTTTAAGAAAATAATATCAGTGGTTAGTTTCCTTTATTATGTCAGTATCTAGACACTTGTTCTAGTCAGTCGTCAGACTCACGACGTCGATACTTATCCTGTCTTTAACATTGACACACACTATTTTAGACCTCAGCCAAATCTTACTGTCATCAAAACAAGCAGGACAAGTTTGCCACAAGATATATTACAGATCTTAGCCAAAGCTTACTGAAATCAACAGATCTCAGATCTTAGCCAAATCTTTCTAATAGCAACAGATCTCAGATCTTAGCCAAAGCTTACTGAAATCAACAGATCTCAGATCTTAGCCAAATCTTTCTAATAGCAACAGATCTCAGATCTTAGACAAAACTTACTGCCGTCAAAAGATCTGAGATGTTAGCCAAATCTTTCTGATAGCAACAGATCTCAGATCTTAGACAAAACTTACTGCCGTCAAAAGATCTGAGATGTTAGCCAAATCTTTCTGATAGCAACAGATCTCAGATCTTAGACAAAACTTACTGCCGTCAAAAGATCTGAGATGTTAGCCAAATCTTTCTGATAGCAACAGATCTCAGATCTTAGACAAAACTTATTGCCGTCAAAAGATCTGAGATGTTAGCCAAATCTTTCTGATAGCAACAGATCTCAGATCTTAGCCAAAACTTACTGCCGTCAAAAGATCTGAGATGTTAGCCAAAACGTACTTACATCAAGAACAGGCAGAGCAACTTTGCCCACGATATTTCACATCTTATTCAAATCTTATTGCCCTCAACACAAGCAGGACAATGCATCACCAGGAAGCAGACGACCGTTGCTAGAGCAATGTTGTAGACAGAGCAGTTCAAACAAAGGTTGACTTAAGAAAAAAAATAACTGCGAACAGAACAGCAGTAAGGTAAAAATTCTTAAGTCCAGCTCTAAAGACGGAGCATGCATATTTAAACAGGGGCGTTGTTCGAGCGATGTTTTAATCAGAAAATGACCATTGTTTTCTACAACTCTTGTTTGTTAAATCGATTTACGCTTGTAAGAATCCAGAGCTTTAGAGTCGGAAAAGCTCCAAGTTTTTCTCGACGCTTCTTATCTACATGAAATCTTAGCTTGACTTTGTTTGATCTTTTCAAAGACATTTCGTGCCTTTTCTCTCAAGGCATGTTTAATGTATTCTTTTCACATGTTTACAATTTATTTATGGCTTTTGGTTTTTGTCAAGCCGGGGTTCTTCCCCTTAACTCGATCGCATTAAAGATGCCAAAGTCCGCCGCGGCTCTTGGAGAGCACAATGCTGCCGGAATACGTAAAGTCTCGTGGAGAGTTTGGAGCTTACTGATGTTGCCTGTAGCTGTGTACCACAGCAACGGTTCAGTGGAGCCGTCGTTCCGTAGGTTGGTTCGGGTGTACAACTGATTGTACGAGGGTGAGTTGAGGAGGCGGAACGGGTGGGGGGGGGGATGGAGAGAGTAAAGGTGAGTTTAGAAAGGTTAGGGAGCAGGGTGGGGGGAGTAAAGTTGAGTTTACAAGGGTAAGGGTGAGGTTGGAGAGGGGGGAATGTAAGTTTACAAGGGTAAAGGAAGATGGGGGAATGTAAGTTTACAAGGGTAAAGGAGGGTGGGGGGAATGTAAGTTTACAAGGGTAAAGGAAGATGGGGGAATGTAAGTTTACAAGGGTAAAGGAGGGTGGGGGGAATGTAAGTTTACAAGGGTAAAGGAGGATGGGGGGGGGAATGTAAGTTTACCTGGGTAAAGGAGGATGGGGGGAAAGTAAGTTTACAAGGGTAAAGGAGGGGGGGGGGGGAATGTAAGTTTACAAGGATAAAGGAGGGTGGGGGAGTAATGTTAAGTTTACAAGGGTAAATGGGAGGGGAGGAGGGAGTAAAGGTGTGCTAACAAAGGATAAAGTATGGAGTAACCGAAGCAGTGTGCGTCAAGGTATACATTTGTACCTAGTGTTCAGGTGAGATAAGCTAAAAACACAAGTCTACCAGCCAGCTCAAAGGAATAATTGATTATCATATTTAACTCATGTCGGTTATAGATTACAGTGTATAGAAACAATCGATTGATTTGTTGAAGCTAATCAATTGAAATCAGACTCGGATGATGTGCGTTGTTGTGTAGATCTTGACTGGATACGCCCGAGTGACTGTCATTACCTAGCGACCTATTGTGTTGAGTCAGACCAGTTTCCTCACGATATGGTGGCCAGACCTATGATAAAAACTACAGCCAATAGAAATGGAGAGCTCGCAAATGGGGATCCATTTGGGCATAAGTTAAAATAATGATGAAAATAAGCTATAAATAATATATTTTAACAGCTAATTGTAAAAATAAAATTATAAAGTAGACATTTTAATCAGCTAACTTAGAGGAGACCCTAAGACATTACTAAATCTAATACTGATCCTCAACCTACATTTAACCATTGATCTTAACCAAACTTGATTTTTCATACAAAACTAAGTCGATAGCTCATTATGCACTACAGCAAAAACAAGTACTAATCTATAATCTATATCTAAAGTAAATTACCGTTAAACCAGTTCTAAAACTTCGCAGACCTAAACAGAAGCTCCATCAACATACAACTTTGTTAGGAACCACCCCGCTATACTATGTGCATCAACACTATTCGGTACACACGTATCTGTGTTTAGAGATATTTTTTTTTATCTATCCCATTGATCATTTAATAAGGTCCATATTTAATTCACCTTAGCCTAACCAAATCAATCGTGCAATATCGAACACAACGAATATACTTGATACATTTTTATTTCACACAATCATCATCATCATCTTTTCCCTGTTGTACCCAGAACACATGGGACCACCACAGAAAACTCTCCACTTTTGCCGGTCTTTGACAATGTTCTCGGCAGTCTCCAAGATATTCCTGCCTTTGTAAGCCACCTTTTCTATGGTTCCAACTCTTCCTTGGTGTTCACGGTTTCCTTTTTCACACAAATTAAGTCGGGAATGTATCCATCGGCATCTTGAACATTATACCCCAAGTCTACAATCTGTAGACAGAAATTCATCGAAGGAAATCAAATCAACAAAATATGAAACTTTTTGTTATTTATCTCAAGTAATCGGCGGTTGGTCTGGGATGAACACAATACATTGTAACCTGAAAGAGCAGCCAAATCACTTTATCACATAGATTTGATAAAAACACTGACAGCGTTACCACGAAAAAGGGCGCTATTTTATTATTTGTCGTATTTAATTGTATGTTGATATTTTAATGTATATTAGAAACAACTGTCTGTGTTTAAAACAATCTTTTTTTATTACTATTTTTACTCTAAGGTGTACACAATCAATGTTGTTTTTTAAATTAAATTTAAAAGTTGCTGATTTATTGTTGTTCTGTTTTACTTGTCACATCATTTGGTATCTAATGGTCTAAGAGCAAGATTAAAACTATCCATAACTTTTTATTTTCTTCAACTTGAAGTAAAGCAAGGCCTTTTACTGACATCACAGACTCAGACTATCAGTAAATGGCATCACATACCAAGTCTATTACCGACATCTGACATGACATACCCCCTCTGCTTCTGACATCACATACCTGCCCAGCCCGAAACATCACATTCCAAATCTATTACTGAAACATGACATCACATACCTGCCCAGCCCGAAACATCACATTCCAAATCTATTACTGAAACATGACATCACATACCTCCTCTGTCTCTGACATCACATACCTCCTATGACATCACATACCTCCTATGACATCACATACCTGACCTGCCTCCGGCATTAAACCCCCATCACAGAAACCTGGATTAACGCGTTATACTCTGAGCAAACCCAGGGATCGTATAACGTTAGAAACACAACACCCCGCAGAAGACGAATGCTTGCATAAGCCGGTTACTTAGCCGACAACAGCCCTTGTATTATGTAAGTTGTGTGTGTTGGTTGAGAAGCAGGGGCGATGGAATGACGAGGTGGGACAAGTGAAAACAGCAGGGGCGGCCCATGAAGCAGAAACCAGAGAGGATCCGGCATGTAATGAGTAGACAGTGTAAGCCACCTTTGATGACGTTGGCGCGGACGTAAAGAAGGTTAGATCAAGTGAGGGTGATCTAAGGAGATTTGGGGGAGGTCAAAGAGGGAGACAAAAGACAAGGCACCAAAGCGCAGGGAGATAATTATGACATCAAAGAGCAGGGAGATAATCATATAATAAAAAAACAGGGAGATAATCAGGGCATAAAATAGCAGGGTACCAAAGGGGTGGCAGACAAACATGGCACTATAGAGCATATCCACGACAACAAGGTTTGAATGAGTGGCCTAGGTCAAGAACTTACCGCCTGTGTACCTTTACTCAGCGATCTTTACGGCAACTTTTAATACTAGACGTCATCGCAAAAATTATATTTGCTTACAAAAACGTCAAAGTAAATTTTAAAAAAAAATGTTATTTCATTTTTTTTTTATAAAAACGAAAACCAAATTTTATTCGAAATGAATGAAAGTCATTCTTTACGATTCATCATCGCGCATGTTCCACATCAATCATTCCGCTGGTTGTTATTTTGTCGTGGTTCCGTGTACCGTTCCATCCTGCAAGGTACCAGCCTGGCTTACCCCAGGCTAACGTTTAACTTCTAGTCCTAAAGGCGATGACTTAACATAAAGGCGGGCCTGGCTTAGACTGATATCCAGCTTGCGTCGCACTTGCCTTGCCTTGCGGCCATAGTATCAAGTTCCCCAGTGTTAAGGAATCTACGCGGTATTTTTATCCAGAGTTAAAATTGTTTCCAAAGATTTTTTTCCCTCCCAACTCCATATTTTATCAACTCGGTTATTTCAATAGATGTCAAAATTGTCTATTTGGAGGGAAGGTACGTCTTACTATACAACTATACATACACCCGTTCGTGTCGATTTTGTTCGCGAAATGTAAAATAAAAAAAATTAGGGCAAATATTTTGTTTGGACAAAGCGAGTAGAAATCCCGAGAAGTCTAGCGGTAGAGCCCATTCCAGAAATCCATAGGAGTTGGCGGAACTGTAAACATTTATTCAGTTGTGGCTCAATAGGTTTTGCACCTCGCCGACTTCTCCACAATCAAATTCAATTTAGCAGCGTGTAAAGGGCGCTAACGACACATATTTCCATTGACTGCTGCCGCTTCATCATTTTACCCGCCCGGCCGGACAAAAAGAATCGTTTTTAAGTAAGCCATTGTTGCTTACGCGGGAGGTATGAAAGGCGGTGAAGGAGCGGGTTGGAAACCAGAGCCAAGAAATGGCGACTCTTCACCCCCGTCTCTTGTGGGACGGGTCCCAGCTACTGACACTGGGAGAGTACACTTCACATACTGAAGGTAAATACGCCAACCCTTCATCGTCGTTTTTCAATATCCAAGGGGAGAGAAAAAAAAAAAGGAAATTGAATTGAAAGTTCTTGCCTGACGCGCAGGTGTACGAAGGGGGTGAGAGAAACGATCGCTGGGAGGTTATTTTTTTCGTCACTTCTCCTAGTCACGTGACGGCTGGAGTGGGCCCGGCCCTGTCCTTATGACACCTTAAGCTGCGGCAACCCCGGGGCACCCACGGAGCACCCCCCGGGGACGGACTTCTCACTTCCCTTATATAGATGCTAATTCGATTGCGTTTCAGAAACCGCTAGGACAATCGTGAACCGGGACACGGAGAAGGATGCATGGGTGGGTTCCTGGCACATGGGCGACCCCGGGGTGGGATCCCTGACACATGGGTGATCCTGGGGTGGGTTCTTAGCACATGTGCGATTTGGGATGGGTTGACTAACATATGGGCGATCCCGGAGTCGGTTTACTGATACATGAGCGACCCCGATGTGGTTTCTCTAGCACATGGGCGATCCCGAGAGGGGTTCCTTAACATATAGGCGATCACGAGCTTAGGAAATAATGAGAACCAATCCCCGTACATTAAAGTAAGCCCCGTTTGACCAGGCTAGTACTTACAGTAAAATACATCAGTGCTGCTTAAGCAAAAGCTCATGAACTCATCAAGCACGATCGACTTCTGTGCTAATCACTTTCTAGTTTAGATTCCAACACTTATCGCTTTAATTAAATTATTTCACGGAATCGACCTTGTGAGCAATATGATAAGTGAATCAGAGCTAAGAAATTAAACAACATTGATTTGATCTCCTACGTGTGCATTCCTCGTAGGCTTTTACCAAGAAAATTTAAGTGGTCGCACGGGCGCTGAAGAATATCTTCCAAAATCTGTTTATTTCAAGAAAATGTGAGCTCAATGGTGCTGGTTCAACCTTACATAATTACCACATAACAGGACTCCCCACAAGTCCTTCCAACTAACTACATCAGTGTTTCTTTCAGAATTATTTTCTACGGGGGCCAGAGGGGGGGGGGGGGGGAGGGAATTTGAAATTCTCTGAGGGGGAGTGGGTGGACTAAAATTAAAAAATGTTCGGGGTAGGAGGGGGGAACACTGGTAATAGTATATATTTTTTTTTCGGTTGGGGGCTCCGAAGTAACGAACACCAAACTTCTACTGACAAGGGAATGAACACCACAGTACCACACACGAGGGAATGAACACCACAGTACCACACACGAGGGAATGAACACACTACCACATACGAGGGAATGAACACCACAGTACCACACACGAGGGAATGACCACCACACCACCACACACGAGGGAATGACCACCACACTACCACACACGAGGGAATGAACACCACACTACCACACACGAGGGAATGAACACACTACCACATACGAGGGAATGAACACCACAGTACCACACACGAGGGAATGACCACCACACCACCACACACGAGGGAATGACCACCACACTACCACACACGAGGGAATGAACACCACACTACCACACACGAGGGAATGAAGACCATACCACCACACACGAGGGAATGAAGACCATACCACCACACACGAGGGAATGAACACCACACTACCACACACGAGGGAATGAACACCACATTACCACGCACGAGGGAACGAACACCACAGTACCACAAACGAGGGAATGAACACCACAGTACCACGCACGAGGGAACGAACACCACAGTACCACAAACGAGGGAATGAACACCACATTACTACACACGAGGGAATGAACACCACAGTACCACACACGAGGGAATGAACACCACACTACCACACACGAGGGAACGAACACCACACCACCACACACGAGGGAATGAACACCACAGTACCACGCACGAGGGAATGACCATCACACTACCACACACGAGGGAATGAACACCACACTACCACACACGTGGGAACGAACACCACAGTACCACACACGAGGGAATGAACACCACAGTACCACACACGAGGGAATGAAACCATACCACCACACACAAGGGAATGAACTCCCAGCGTCAAAATGGCTAGTAAATGAACACTCAACATGTGAACGAGGCGACAAAATTCCCCACCCCGTGACTTGAATAGACCGGCAGGTCGTTCATTGTACCCCGGGAGTGATTAATCAACCCGGTGTGCCATCACGTCAGTCCTATTTGACATGGCGTCAGCCGTAAGTGACGCCGCGTCACAATCGCAGCGCTGGGCGAACTGTCGACGCAACTCCGTGGTAAGCAAACATCATTTTTGACCCTCAGTCCGCTCAGCTTTTTGTTGTGACAAATTGGTTTACAGGGAGGTAAGTCGGTCTAGATGAGTACATTATGGACGTGCCCGAGACCGTATTGTCTCACGAAATCAATCACAGGCCCCAGGGTGGAGCAATTATAATCAACAATTGCAAGTAATTTATTTCTATAAAGTAGAAAAAAAATCGTTAACAAGTTAGATGAGAAAATCCGTAGTTGAGTATAAGCTAAGCGCGCTAACCCCCGCCCAAGTGCGTCAGAGCGTGGCCAGGATTGTATAGTTCCGCTGGGAGTGAACTTTCATGTCAGCAAATACCCCTCCATCTTACCCCCGGAACCCAAACCTCCCCCCGGATTGTCGGACATGCGCGTATGCGTAGTGACGCCTGGTGACAGCCTCCCAGCTTCCGGAGGCCCGGGCCTCCTCTGCGGCAGACGGTACCCTGCGGCAAAGTCCTCTCAATTGTTGCTGTTCGCCAGTAAGTCACGACAGCCGCCCATCAGTCAGGTGAAGAATCGATGAGAGATCGATTCCATCTTTTACATCAGATCAATGCGTCAAATCTCGTACCAGCGCGTGATTTTAAAAAATCGCCATAGAGGAACTTCTCATCGTTCGCAGACAGGTTTTTAAATTCATCAAATTTCACTGCGATGGGGAGTCTGGTCGAGTGGTAGAGCATACAATGGCCAATGCGAAGGTCTCAGGTTGAGTTCCGGTCTCGAGACCATAGGACGTCTCGTACCTCTAATGGCGTTCTGGTATAATCCGGCAAGTAAAATCAAATTGGTGTAGTGTTGATATAATTCGATATATAAAATCAGCTTGGCATCTAGTTGACCACAACATTTCTGATACAATTCAGCAAATAAAATTAGTCTGTCGTATTCTGTCAGGCGTTAGCTATGCTCATTAGCCAGCAGAGTGTAGTATAATGAAAAATCGAGAACCGCTAAACCCGTGGGTTGCAGTAAGGTAATTACTTCCTACAAGGTGCATCGCCCACCCTGGTTTGGCCGTAGGGAACAGTTCGGTCGAGCTTAATAGTTTGATAGCAACATTTCTGATATAAGTCGTCATGCAAAATCAGCTTGACATATAGTTGATTACAAAAATTTTTGATATAATCATGCAAGTAAAATCTGCTAGGTGTATAGGTGGCCGCAACATTTGTAATATAATTCGACAAGTAAAATTATCTTGGTTGATAGTTGACTACAACATTTCTGATATAATTCGGCTAGTAAAATCAGCTTGGCATGGAGTTAACCTCAATGCCCATTCCCAAAACGAGGTAAAAGAAATAGATTTACTCTACGTGACGTATTTCCAGTTGGATCTTAACAGTGCTTACTTTATAATGCAGTTGATTTTAACAAGCAAACATTGCTTTATAGTTATTTAAAATTAACAAGGCAGACGTCACTAGTGACCCGTGGTTACAATTCTACACGTCATCTCTATATCGTATTCGACCAGGCTTTAGCTATGCTCATTAGCCAACAGAGTCGAATAGAATCGAGAACTTTCATCTCACACCTGATACCAGCCGCTAAACCCGTGGGTTGCAGTCAGGTAATTGCTTTCTCCAAGGTGCACCCCCACCCTGGTTTGTCGAAGGGAACAGTTCGGTCGAGCAACGACATACTGTACCGAACCCACGACTTTCGTATTAAATAGCGTGCGCTCTGAAGCTAGACCACTGACATGATTTTCGTTTGTAACTTTGTGTATTGTCATTTGACATCTTATGACTGTCATCTGTTGGTCCTGACATCTTTTGACTGACTGTCAATGGTCTGAAAAGCCACACACAACTACGTCATCGCCCTCTTGACCGAGCCGGCCGTAACCGGCAAAAAGCCGGAACAACATCTCTGCTCGTGCTAATGGCCTCCCACTTGGAGCCGGCTCCGGTTTTCCCAGCGGTCGCGATCGGGACGTCCTGTTCGAAGACTTCACACGGGGCAACAATGGGCGCCACCGAGTGTTGAATGTGTGTTTGCAGAATTACAACAGCCAAGTCATTAACACCGTCGCTTCGATCATTGTGTTCATCCAATGTGCCCCAGGGTAGCCCAAAGCCTTGCCAGATTCTGGAGCTACATGGCGGAGTGCTGTAAAGCGTCAAGGGCTGGATTTTAAAAAAAAATTATATTTTTAACTTAACTGCTTCAGCATTATACATTGCAAGCAAGAGAGAAATGTCTTTTCACATACAGAAACTATCAAGATTTTAATCAAATTTCGGCTTTCGAGTTCAACATCAAGTTTTAAAATTATTATACCCAATGTGGGGTATTGATTTTCCACTTGATTACAATATCTCAACAGAAATCAGTAAAATTACAGAGATGTGATCTTTATTACGCAGTTACTAATACAAGTTTCTGATTGTTAGTTATTTCTACTAAAAATACAACAGAATTTCCCAAAAAATATTCCAATTCATTCCGAAAATCTATTAAATTAACGTCTCTTTAATACAGTTTCATAATTACGATCATAATTAAACCTAGGCAAAGTTCTTAACCCCCCTCAATCCCACTCTTACGTCGAATACGGAACAAAGGCTATGAAATAAAGCCGGTCCAAATTGAGTAGCATTAGAGGGCAGTGTCTGGATCATTGGCGGGTAGCTCGGTGTTGAGTACCGCCAATCGATCAAGTCAGCCTCACCGCTTTCGGTTCTGAGGGGTGGGGGAGGGGGGTGTCTCGACCGGCAGCTGCTCCGTGGAGGAGAGGCGCTTTTTGTAAGATTTCCCTCGCCAGAATAAGTAAGCATGGGAGTCGCCGAAAGAAAAAAATGGGTCAGTGCTTATAAACTAGACCACGATGACGTGTGTGTCATTAAGTATTGAACGCAAACACAACGCATGTCAATAGCCAGTGTATGTTTTGTGATCGTGTTTTTGGACAGTATCATTTTTTTTTTGAGTTTTAGCTGTAGCTTTTTTTGTCGTTAGGGCGTAATCAATTTCTGACGTCCATTGGGAAACTAAGACGATTCAGTTTTTACTTTCTTATATACGAAGTATATAGAAAGTATTGTAATCGTGCAAAAAAAAAAATTGAATTTTTACAAATCTCGACGTTTTACACCTCCCTGAGTCGGCAAAACATTGTTTTGCAATTATGTCCGTATGTCTGTGTGTGTTTTAAATTATGTGTGTATGTGAGTCTGTAAACACGATAACTTGAACACCATTACAGCAAGGTTGATGAAATTTCATAAATAAGTATTATATCCAATTTGTAGTTCTGTTTCCACTTTTCAACGATTTCCGATAACCGGAAATTTTTCAAAAGCCTATAACTTGAGTACTGTTTCAGAAAGATGAACGAAATTTCACATATAATTAAAAGATCTACTTTTCTGCCTTCTATCAAATTTTGATTCCGTTTACGGGAAGTAGTAATTTATGCTATTTCCGATTTCTCAAAAAAACGCTTGTGAATTTATAAAGTACTAATAATATTCCGCACTTATATACACATATTATTTAATGTTCACTTGTTGCGCAATTCTTTTTCTACGAGATTCTATTATTTTTTAAAAAAAGTATAAGTAATTAAATATCATGTCCATAATCCGAGTTGTCATCCCCCGTAGTGTTATATAAGAATAGTCGAGAAAGTTTAGGGGAGATTACTCCCAGTTTATTTATGTTGAAATAGAATCTATCAGCAAAATTGAAAAGAGTATCGTATCGTATCGTATCGTATCGTATCGTATCGTATCGTATCGTATCGTATCGTATCGTATCGTATCGTATCGTATCGTATCGTATCGTATCGTATCGTATCGTATCGTATCGTATCGTATCGTATCGTATCGTATCGTATCGTATCGTATCGTATCGTATCGTATCGTATCGTATCGTATCGTATCGTATCGTATCGTATCGTATCGTATCGTATCGTATCGTATCGTATCGTATCGTATCGTATCGTATCGTATCGTATCGTATCGTATCGTATCGTATCGTATCGTATCGTATCGTATCGTATCGTATCGTATCGTATCGTATCGTATCGAATCGTATCGTATCGTATCGTATCGTATCGTATCGTATCGTATCGTATCGTATCGTATCGTATCGTATCGTATCGTATCGTATCGTATCGTATCGTATCGTATCGTATCGTATCGTATCGTATCGTATCGTATCGTATCGTATCGTATCGTGTCGTGTCGTATCGTATCGTATCGTATCGTATCGTATCGTATCGTGTCGTATCGTATCGTATCGTACCGTATCGTATCGTATCGTATCGTATCTGTTAAGAGAAGCTGGTTGGCTTGTAAAGGGAAAGAGTTCACTTCCTGGTTGATGCGGGTTGTCGTTAGGCGGGGTATGGAGCGTGGGGTTTGTGGGTGGGGGGTGGCGTAGTGTGGTGGTTGTGACTGTTTGTATAACTCTCCTCAAGTGCTTGAGTTTTAAGAGAATTGTCCGTAGAACAGGCTATGTCTTGTAGTTCTATCAATTATTAGTGCTGACAGATCCCACAACACACACACATACACACACACATACACTATGCCATTTGAAGATAAACACTAAGAAAACTATTGTTATTTTGTCAGCCCCCACAAAATGTCGGGTGCGGGGAATTCCCGTGAAGTGGGCTGGGTGTGGGGGCCGAGGGTGTAAGTGTCCCATGCTGGGGATGTAAAAAATGGATGACCGCTGGGTAAAAGAATGGGCACAATGCTTTGTGTCGTTATCTGATAGGTTTTAGGAAAACTGGACAAAATATTTACGGAGAAAGATAAGTCCTGCCTGATATCTTAGACATCGCTCCGTTTTGTTTCTGTGTCAGGACACGGAGCAGTTGTTCCCAAGACAAAATGATTACTCATACAATATTCTCAAGAAAATTATATCCTTTAAAAATATTCCCTTTTGAAAGTATTTCCTAAAAAAAAATTCCTTAACAAACCACCCCGTTAAAAAGATCTTCTAACTAAATATTGGTCTCAAATTACAACTATTCACAAACAAAACATTTTAAGACAAATGTTTTCGTACTTAAACCCTTATGTTCAGTGTCCTCTGAGTTTCAAGGTGATGAAGTATCTTAAAAGTTTTAAAAGTTTTATTTTATTATTTTCCAGCGAGAGCCGGATTGGTCATCTGTTGATAGCCTTCGTGTCCTTGAACAGAGGGCTGTCTCCACCTGATGTAATCAGGCCGCTCTCGAGATAGAAACGATAAGAAAATATCAGTTCTGTAATGAAATATTACCCACACCCGGGCCCGCAGTAAAGGAGAGTGTTTTAGGATGAGTGGGGTGGAATTATTTACACAAAAACATTGTGTGGGCTGGATCGGTCGGAGAGCGTGGTTAACTTGTTTCGTCCGTTTAGTGGTGCGATTTACAAGGATGCTGCTTTTGAAAACAACGCGAGCGTCTTAACGTAGTCTTTGTTATGTCGGGATATCGCAAGCGATAAGCCTAAATGATCGTGGCCTAAGGAGAGACTCATCAAAGATTGAACAACGCCCGCGTCGGCCGTGGGGTGATCCATCAGATAAACTACCCCTCAACATCTCCCGAAGATAGACTGGCTTTTGTGATTTACCTCTTAAGTTCCAGCCGGGTTTCGATCGTGGGTCTCGCTTCAGTGGCTCCCAATGTCCGCGGGCACGTGACCAGTGGGTAAACAAAACGGGGGTAATTACTAATTTTTCTTTTAAAAAGTTAAAACCGCATAGGGCGCCAAGTTTAGACAAGGCTATCTCGCCATCTCTCGCGCGATGAGATAAGTTTGCAGACGCTGCAGTGTTTGGCGAACACAAAAATACCCGTATTGTAAAAGTACTACTAAAATTTTAAAGACTTACGAAAATTTAAAAAAATAAAATACTTAAAACTTTTTATGTTATATTTTGTATAGAATTCTAAAAGATATTTTAGTTATACATTGTACTCGCCGATTCTCTCCTTGCAGTGAAAGATCTTGTCTGTTGGTTTAAGAATCTTTTAAGGATCTAAGATGTTTAGTTGTTTCAAGAATCTTTAGAAAAAAGAAAATGTTTTTAAGAATTTTACAACGATAAAAGATGTTTAGTTGTTTCAAGAATCTTTAGAAAAAAGAAAGAATCTTACAACAATAAAAGATGTTTAGTTGGTTCAAGAATCTTTAGAAAAAAAAGAAAATGTTTTTAAGTATCTTACAACTATAAAAGATATTTAGTTAGTTCAAGATGGGACGTTGTGGTTGTTTGGTGGAGCTTAAAAACCCTAAAGTTTCGGGTTTGAATCCCAAGCTCGAGTCTTTAGAAAGTCCTTGAGTCTACTCAGCTTAGATGGGTACCTGACTCATATTAGGGTGTTTGTGGTTTTAATAAACTAACAGCTTTTAATGCTACCGTCAATAGATTTGAATGATATATTTAATGACATTAACTTAACCAGACTCTTGAGATTAGAATTGGTAAACAAGAGTACATTTATAGAAGGCTAAATTTGTTATTGCAAAATGGTGTAGATCACGTATAAACCACAACCGATGGTATATTTTGTAAAAACCATTGATTATAACAGGAGATGGTATATTTTATCACAACCATTTGTTTTATGGGAGATGGTATGTTTTATGACCATAATGTGAAGGATTATAATAAACTGTTAATTTATTGTGTCGAATTATTGTTCTTTTAGTTACGTAACAAGGTTGTTAACGATTCTATGGAAATTTCCAGCAGTTTTCAGCCACCAATGGATTCTGGCACCAGTGTTAACGTTTGTTTCATGTGGTTTAAAACTCTTTGCACTTACGTTTAAAATGTTGCGGTCTGTCAATGTAAAACCTAAATGAATTTGCATAGTTTTTCTATACATTTCTCATATTTTCCTGGCCAGAGAATTTTGAATGCGATATCTGGAAATGATTTTTTAAAATAATCTTTAATTGAGGACAATGAACTATAAACCAACCAAGCACGCGAACGAAACTTTTATAATTTTAATGTAGTCCTACATTGAACATACAGTCCGACTATTGACCAAGGTTGGAGTGAGTTAAGACCCACCAAATTCTAAAGATTCCAGTCCCCCTCTACTAGCACAATGAACCAGACCCTCGAGCTGTTGAGTGTATGGATGCGAATTTGACCAAGTCAAATAAAAAAAAATTACTGAATGAAACGACCGGGCCCACGGTAGTGTTTGCCTAAGTAGAAACACCTAGGCCCCGCGCCTACCTCCCAGGTGGGACTCGTTGACACAGGGGTCAGCTCCGGCTCGAGTTACCGCCCTTGCCACAAAGGGAGACAAATGAAAGGTGTTACCCTTGCCGCGTATGCGGAGTTACCCGCCGTCTAGTCTTACTAAAGGATGTTCAACACTTTTTTTTTTTTTTTGCATGGCCATTTACTTAAATATTGATTATAACTTGGTACTAAAGCAGTTTTTAGGAAATGAATATTAATGAATAAAGTTATGAATAAGGCTGTACTAGAATGTTACTTATAAAAAACAGACGGTGGAATATAGAGTTGAATGAACGATAGTGTTTAGTCTTAGCTCCTGAACTTTGAAACATATTCGAATCTAGACGTGACCGAAATTTCCGGGTAGAGGGGGCGGGCTGTTGGACACTGGCAAAAGGATACATTTTCAATGAAAATTATTTTGTTTGGGGGAGGGGGGGGGGGGGGGATGGCGGTGAGCGTGCCTCCATAAGGAGGGGGTGGGGGGTGACTGAAAGAAGCTCTGCTAGGTAGGAGGGATGGACACGAAAAATATTTTTTTTTCTATAAAAAATTATTTTGTTTGGAGGAAGGGGGAATAGGAGTGGAAGTGCTTCTGGGGGTGGGGAAGTGACTGAAAGAAAGGTAGATGAGATGTACGTTTTCTACACTGAGGTAATTGGATGAGGTAGGTGAGGTGTTGTACCTGCTCTACACTGAGGTAATTGGATGAGGTAGATGACGTGTTGTACCTGTTCTACACTGAGGTAATTGGATGAGGTAGGTGAGGTGTTGTACCTGTTCTACACTGAGGTAATTGGATGAGGTAGATGAGGTGTTGTACCTGTTCTACACTGAGGTAATTGGATGAGATAGATGAGGTGTTGTACCTGTTCTACACTGAGGTAATTGGATGAGGTAGATGAGGTGTTGTACCTGTTCTACACTGAGGTAATTGGATGAGGTGTTGTACCTGCTCTACACTGAGGTAATTGGATGAGGTAGATGACGTGTTGTACCTGCTCTACACTGAGGTAATTGGATGAGGTAGGTGAGGTGTTGTACCTGTTCTACACTGAGGTAATTGGATGAGGTAGATGACGTGTTGTACCTGTTCTACACTGAGGTAATTGGATGAGGTAGATGAGGTGTTGTACCTGCTCTACACTGAGGTAATTGGATGAGGTAGGTGAGGTGTTGTACCTGTTCTACACTGAGGTAATTGGATGAGGTAGATGACGTGTTGTACCTGTTCTACGCTGAGGTAATTGGATGAGGTAGATGAGGTGTTGTACCTGTTCTACACTGAGGTAATTGGATGAGGTAGGTGAGGTGTTGTACCTGTTCTACACTGAGGTAATTGGATGAGATATATGAGGTGTTGTACCTGTTCTACACTGAGGTAATTGGATGAGGTAGATGAGGTGTTGTACCTGTTCTACACTGAGGTAATTGGATGAGGTGTTGTACCTGCTCTACACTGAGGTAATTGGATGAGGTAGATGACGTGTTGTACCTGTTCTACACTGAGGTAATTGGATGAGGTAGGTGAGGTGTTGTACCTGTTCTACACTGAGGTAATTGGATGAGGTAGATGACGTGTTGTACCTGTTCTACGCTGAGGTAATTGGATGAGGTAGATGAGGTGTTGTACCTGTTCTACACTGAGGTAATTGGATGAGGTAGATGAGGTGTTGTACCTGTTCTACACTGAGGTAATTGGATGAGGTGTTGTACCTGCTCTACACTGAGGTAATTGGATGAGGTAGATGACGTGTTGTACCTGTTCTACACTGAGGTAATTGGATGAGGTAGATGAGGTGTTGTACCTGTTCTACACTGAGGTAATTGGATGAGGTAGATGAGGTGTTGTACCTGTTCTACACTGAGGTAATTGGATGAGGTAGATGAGGTGTTGTACCTGTTCTACACTGAGGTAATTGGATGAGGTGTTGTACCTGCTCTACACTGAGGTAATTGGATGAGGTAGATGACGTGTTGTACCTGCTCTACACTGAGGTAATTGGATGAGGTAGGTGAGGTGTTGTACCTGTTCTACACTGAGGTAATTGGATGAGGTAGATGACGTGTTGTACCTGTTCTACGCTGAGGTAATTGGATGAGGTAGATGAGGTGTTGTACCTGTTCTACACTGAGGTAATTGGATGAGATAGATGAGGTGTTGTACCTGCTCTACACTGAGGTAATTGGATGAGGTAGATGAGGCAGCGCACTTGACACCGAGGCAGTAGAGTTGAAGTGCCCTGTTTGCGCCGATGTAAATCAGTGTGAACCTCTCGCCTTTAGAAGCGAACAAGTTCCTTCTCCCCACAGAACAACTGTTTAAATAAATCTGACTTTCATTTCCTTTCATTTGAACAGTCCCCTCCGTGATGGGTTTTACATTAACTTTGATTTGCATCACACAGCCGGCTTGGCCCCCTAGCGGCAACAAGCCCAGTGTCAAGGGAGGTAAGGGCTTGAAATGTTAGCTCAGCAAGCACTCAAGCCCTCGCCGCTCGTCGCAGCTTCTGTTGACCAAAGCCCGCGCAGAGTGCAGCTTCCGCCACAGCGAGCTGAGCCCAAGTCAAGCGAGCCCAAGGAAACACCACACTGCTGATTCCCCCCGCGTCCTGACGATTTTCTAACTTGAATTTCAATTAGGGTTCCAAAGCAATTAACGTCTCGCAAGAAGTCGGTCTTTCTGACACCTTTTTATTCACCGGCGGAGAATCCCGCAACAAAGCGAAACGACGGGTAGTCAATGTATATTCTCGTTTCAATCCTTTTCACGCATCGCAAGGTGTCTACCCCGGGCTTTCGGGCCTTCTATCTATATTTGCGCAGGTGTTGGGCCTATAAGACTGGCGAAGCTCCAGCGTGCTACTTATGGTAACTCTAAAACAAGCGGGGGTTCCTCTATTCTCTCAAGACCTACGGTCGTGGCTTAATGACGTGGATGATGCCTTGGAGAAGTTTTTTACCTCGTTGTGTTACGACACCTGTACAACCAGTCAGAACCCCCACCCCACCCCCACCCCCAACCATATATATACGTTATAGATTTTTTTGTTGTAAAAAAAAAACATTAACACAGGATATTTCACACTTAAAAACAAACCCCAGATTTATAAAAAAAAAAAAAAAAAAAAAAAAAAAAAAACTGCATGTGAAAGCTAACATTAGCCTTAACAGAATTTCGTTCCTTAAAATTCCATAGTTTAAAAATTATTATTCTTTTTTTTTGTTGTTCTTTATTCTTGATTGTGAATGCAGGAATGCTAATATTTGTACATCTATACTATCTTTTATGTTCTTCTTCAAAAATATTTATATGTGGTTATTACATATGACTTCTAGGCATTTGTGTTGGTTCGCCTAATCAGTGCAATTATTTTGTATTAATCCCAATGAAAAAAAAACCATTATCATGTTTTTACTTTAAATAGTGAGAGTATAGAGGAAGTATTGTAATAAAATATAAGTTTCGGTGTTAGCTTCGAAATAGATCTTCAAATAGACCCTGCAACCCCTCCCCTTTCCTCTCGATGCACCGAAAAGTCAGTGTTGACAATGACGTCAGAATGTACCTTTTACATACGTGAATTTTCATGAGTATGTCATATGAGGACATTCTACGTCTTCGTTCAGCGGTTCTAAAAAATTGGATCATTGGTACCGAAGTACGACTTGTCGTTCTATATCAGGCCATGGTGATTTTATTTTGTGAGTTTAGTAGTGGATTACACACTAACGTTCCCATTGTTGATGTTATAAATGTAAAGTTAAAGAATCCTCTATAGACCTAGTGATCTTTTGGGCCGATGAAGTAGAATTCACGTGTTTCTTGACATCAGTATAAAAGGGAAGGTGTGGTCAGCATTTTGCTCAGCCGCCTTTACTTCCTTAACATAAGTTAGGTACTCATCAGAGCTGGGTGGACTTTAACTCGGATTCAAACTCGAGACTTTCGAGTTAGCAGCCTAGCGCTCTACCATTATGTACCACGTACCACTAAAGACACTAAAATCACATTTAAAAAAATTACCCTACCAGGCTGTTAAAATCTACCGCGATAAAATATTTCGTGTTAAAATATTTCGCGTTAAAATATTTCGTGTAAAAATATTTCTTGTTAAAATCTACCGCGTTAAAATATTTTATGTTAAAATCTACCGTGTTAAAATATTTCGTGTTAAAATCTACCGCGTTAAAATATTTCGTGTTAAAATCTACCGTGTTAAAATATTTCGTGTTAAAATCTACCGCGTTAAAATATTTCGTGTTAAAATCTACCGCGTTAAAATATTTCGTGTTAAAATCTACCGCGTTAAAATATTTCGTGTTAAAATCTACCGCGTTAAAATATTTCGTGTTAAAATCTACCGCGTTAAAATATTTCGTGTTAAAATCTACCGTGTTAAAATATTTCGTGTTAAAATCGACCGCGTTAAAATATTTCGTGTTAAAATCTACAGCGTTAAAATATTTCGTGTTAAAATCTGCAGCGTTAAAATATTTCGTGTTAAAATATTTCGTGTTAAAACACTTCGTGTTAAAATATTTCTTGTTAAAATCTACAGCGTTAAAATATTTCGTGTTAAAATCTACAGCGTTAAAATATTTCGTGTTAAAATCTACCGCGTTAAAATGTTTCGTGTTAAAATCTACAGCGTTAAAATTTTTCGTGTTAAAATCTACCGCGTTAAAATCTACCGTGTTAAAATCTACAGCGTTAAAATATTTCGTGTTAAAATCTACCGCGTTAAAATCTACCGTGTTAAAATATTTTGTGTTAAAATCTACCGCGTTAAAATACTTCGTGTTAAAATCTACAGCGTTAAAATATTTCGTGTTAAAATCTACCGCGTTAAAATCTACCGTGTTAAAATATTTCGTGTTAAAATCTACCGTGTTAAAATATTTCGTGTTAAAATCTACCGTGTTAAAATCTACCGTGTTAAAATATTTCGTGTTAAAATCTACCGCGTTAAAATATTTCGTGTTAAAATCTACCGCGTTAAAATATTTCGTGTTAAAATCTACCGCGTTAAAATATTTCGTGTTAAAATCTACCGCGTTAAAATATTTCGTGTTAAAATCTACAGCGTTAAAATATTTCGTGTTAAAATCGACTGTGTTCGTGATAAAATCGTCCAATGGTATGGTTGACTCACTCGCTCCACATAGGTAGCGGGAGCTTGGTTAGACAAATACAGGTACACACACAAAACGTGTGGGAGAATGTGTGGACGAGTGGATGTGTGAACATGTGGATGTGTGGATTATACTTGGCTGTGCAGGTAACCGGATTTGTCAATGTTTGGATGTGTATGTGGTATGTTGATATTACTTGATGTTGCGGTTGTGAAGATTGTAAATAGGCCTACTTGGATGCGTGTGGTGTATGTATATATATATATGACGCCAACACTACATTACATAAACCCTGACGCCAACACTACATTACATAAACCCTGACGCCAACACTACATTACATAAACCCTGACGCCAACACTACATTACATAAACCCTGACGCCAACACTACATTACATAAACCCTGACGCCAACACTACATTACATAAACCCTGACGCCAACACTACATTACATAAACCCTGACGCCAACACTACATTACATAAACCCTGACGCCAACACTACATTACATAAACCCTGACGCCAACACTACATTACATAAACCCTGACGTCAACACTACATTATGTAAGCACTATCGCCAGCATCCCTTTCTGTAAACACTGATACCAACAGCACGTTATTTAAACCCTGACACCAACATCACTTTATGTAAACCCTATAGCCAGCATCACTTTTTGTAAACCCTGACGCCAACAGCACGTTATATAAACCCTGACGCCAACATCAGCTTATATAAACCCTGACGCCAACATCACCTTATCTAAACCCTGACGCCAACATCACTATGTAAACCCTATCGCCAGCAACCCCTTCTGTAAACCCTGACGCCAGCATCTTTCCACCAACCTACCACCAGCATCCTCCACCAACACCTTACCCGTAGTTTAACCGTTACGAACTTGTCACAATTACAACAGAAATTATCTCTAAAAAAAAAGACGAGGCGGGACTAATTTTCTGTGACTGCTAATTGCCCCAACACCGCCTGGGTAAAGGGATAATGGCCGTCGCATTGATAACCTGTCATTTCGCCTCAGGACCGCGCCGAGCCATTCAGCTTCACAGATCAATACGATCATCCCTCAGAGTTCACACACGAAAATTTGCATAAATTACAGCCAGCTCGAGTAAAATCTATAACCTTAGAGTGACAGAAATCACAAAGCTATCATTAACCCTTTATCCACTGAACAACCGGATTCAGGCGACATTTTTTCAAACTCAATGTCTTTATAAGTTCCTTTTGTCAACTACCCACAAAAATCGATATTAAAAAAAACTGTCGCAGGAGATCGATGCTGTTACACTTTGACGATGCACCTCTGCTCGCCATGACTTTTTTGTTAGTTAATTCCAGCGGCCAAACAAAGGCCCGTGTACAATTACCTCCCTTCTGAGGCTCGGCATTTTGTTTATTTAGATGTAGTGAAGCACCAGCGAGACCGTGACGGCCGGCAGCTGTACGGTTTCCGTACGGTCGGTGTTTGTACAGTTAATCTCCCCTGACGTACCCGGATGTAGGTGGGACGGGGCCCAGGTGGCGCCTATAAGACACGTTATTTTAATTAGACGTTTTAATTATAACCTTAGAACAATTACAATTTTTTTTCTTAGCGTCGAAAATCTGGCTTAGGGGTGAATGTTGTGTGTGTTTCTCTAATGGGAGATTAGTGACGACATAAGTTAATTAAATAATTAACTTAACGAACCGTGCGTTCCCAAGATATACATATAAACACATAACACGTGGAGCGGAAAATAAGTACTAGTGGGGCGGGGAGGGGGGTGATATTTTTTGTAATGTGTAACAAATGGTTGTTAGTATATTACGTTAACATCGGACAGTGGCTAAAGTGAAAGGGTGTGGCGGGGGTGGGGACAGAGGGTGGGATAAGGAGGGGGCTGATAATCTAGTGATCAAAGATGGCATATTAGATTATATGTCACTAATATCTAACAGGGGCTGGATTTGTTGTTAGGGGGTAGGGAGAGTTGTGTTTGTTAAAATAATTGTATTCTCGTTAAATTAAGGGACATTGATTTGGTGCTATGAAGAACTTCTAGGAAGAGTTGGTCAATGCCTTAAAAAACTTCTAGGATGAGTTGGTCAATGTCTTAGACTGAAGGCGCCTTTCGACAGGCAAAGGGTTCAATAGATCAATTTTAACATGTTAATCAGTAATTAGCTGACAAAGAAGACAAGGAGACAACTACAATTCAATGGTGTTTAGGTATGTCTGTTGCATAAAATGTCGTATTGTAAATGTTCGTAAAAGGTTGACAAATGTTTGACATATTTGTACACTTTATTCACATTAACGTTACTTAACTACACTGAAAGCACATTTATTTACTATTTAAATATATATGAAAATATAAAAAAATATTCTGGGTTTTTTTGTTGTCATACAATGAATGATATTCAGCGTGACTTATACAATCTATTATTATCTTGGTTAAAAATGATTATCAATTAATCTTTGTTTAAAAACAATCACCCATTAACCTTTGAACCAACATGCCTACTTTTATCAGCACACAGTAAAAATTCTTTCAATATTTTTTCCCCCTTTTTTTCTAATTTGAAGGTAAACATCGGGATTAAAGAGAACTATTTTTTTGTTTACCCATCGCTTGTGCTCCCAGCGCAGCTAAGTCTACTGACATAATTGTTCCGTAGCTTTTGGGAGTTGACGGACAGAAAAACTAGTGCGGGACAAATGACTGGAAGCAAATTTATTTTTAACTAGTTCAATTTAAACTGAATGGGAGAATAACTTGAGCGGTTAAAAAATATATCACGGATCATACTGTGATATTGACAAGGGAGGTTATGTTGAAAACATTTCAAGTGCGGCTGTCTCAATGGATTACAATTTAAATGTTACCTTTGTCGATGGACTACCTTTTAAATGTTACTTTTGTCGTGTAATATGGTATGTTGGGAACTGTCGATACAAGCTTCACCTTAGCTCTAAAAGTCTAACCATCTGAAATGATACATTTTACTTTAGTTCTAACAAGTTGATACAACCCTAACTTTAGCCCTAAACATAGCCCTAAACTAATCAAATTGATATATTCACAACCTAACTCTGACTATCTCACTGGAACAACCCAAACTTTAGGCCTAAACTTAGCCCTAAACTAATCAAGTTAATATATTCGTACCCTTAACCAGAGGCGTAGCGACCCTTCCCGGCGCCCGGGGACAAACTTTTCGATTTGCACCCCCCCCCTCAAGATTTCGATTTGCACCCTCCCCCCCCCCCCCCCCCTCAAACTTTCGATTTGCACCCCACTCAAGATTTCGATTTGCACCCCCCCCCCCCTCAAACTTTCAATTTGCACCCCCTCAACCTTTCAATTTATTTTTCCAACCCATTTTGGCGCCCCCTAAGGTCGGCGCCCGGAACATAGTTTCCCCCCCCCCCCGCCCTCCCCCCCCCCCCTCGCTACGCTATTGCCCTTAACCCTAACCATCTCACCAGAACAACCCTAATCTTAACTCTAAAACCTGGACCCTTATTACAGCGTTTACTATTTCCCTAACGAATATTACTAACGAACGTTAGCAGTAGCCCTAACCCTAACCCAAAAATTCGCCCAAACCCTTAACAGCGATACTACATTAATTAGAATACAAAACAACTCTAGCATTTTATAAACTTAATATTTTCGGACAGAGGATAAAAAAAAAAAGAACTCCATGTTACCAAAAAAATATATACAGTAAAAAAAAAAAATTGAAAACATTGAAAAGCAAAACAACTGTACAGTTTATATCAAATTTATATTTTCAGACAGCGGATTGAAAAAAAAAAAAACTATGCTACCTAAAAACCTACGACACCATTACAGTAAAAAAAAAATATAATTGAAGAAATTGAAAAACAAACGGAATTATCAACACACGTGAAGTGTGACTGCTTCAAATCGAAAGTGTCGCTCCGACAACTACCCACAATTCCACGCGGCTGACTTCCGCGGAGACAAGGCAAATTACTCTGAGGAATCGTTCGAACGTTGTCTCCCTTGTGAAGTGGATGGTAAATGTGTAAGAAATGCATTCGCCCGGCGTGAAGCGATTATAAACCGAATATCGGCCCGGGTCTGAAGTCAATATAGTTAAACACTTGAACTAACGTGGATGTTGGGGGGGTGGGGGTGTGGGGTGTGGGGGTGTAGGGGTGGAAAAATAAATGATTCAAGCGTCAAACATGACGGCGACTTTGTTACGTGATGGTTAAAACGTGAGATGATTGCCCTTGTCATTATTGTATTTCGGGGGATCGGAGTTCTCTCCCCGCTTCGTACAGTTACCGAGAAATTGGAGAGATAATTGTTTAATCGTCGTCACGGTTCTGCGACGGGGATAACAAGGTCTCGTTCGATCCGGCGTTAGTCTTGGGGGGTGGGGGGAGTCGTGATGGGGGTGGGGGGACTGTTTAGAGGAGCAGGGACGCAGAAGTGAAGCTGCCAGTTGTAAAATAATGAGCTTTCGTACACAGCATTCAACGGAGGTGGCGGCTAAAGTGACTTGATGCTGCCCAAATGACTTAATGCTGTCCAAATGACTTAATGCTGATAAAACAACATAATGACGATCCCGGCTGATCCGTGTCGTTGTATTTGGTCCGTGTCAATTGAACTCGCTGATTTCGTGTGAGAAAATTGCCGTTAAATTTTTCCGATGTTTATTTTGGCATTTCAGAAGTTTGAGATAAGTGTGAACGGAATTAATGTTGAGTTAGAGCAGGGTTTTGAGAGATAAGAAAATCTATTAGTTTGAATGTTTTTATTCTTTTATTTTGACGATTGCGAAGTTTGAAACAATCAATAATAATTTTTTTACGTGCATTCAACCATAACGTTTAGCAATGTAACATTTGCTTGAAACATAATTTATGCTTTATCTAAGCATGTGACATTTCTTCCAAATGTCAACAATACTTTATAAAGTGCAGTAGACATTTGATTTATATACTTAACCTCATGCGGTGGGCTTAAAGATTGAGAATTTTAATCATCACATGAGCTATACTTTATGCATTTGAGAAATAGATGTTTGATTAAAACAACAATTACACTCAGTAGGATGCAGTCTACACGTTACGACATTCCAACCACAAATCAAGTAGTCTTACACAGCAGTCATACGTTTATATAATAGTCTGATATGCTTAATAATAATGTCATGATGTCATCCACACATGTGTCATGTCATACTGTCATCTACACAGGTGTCATGTCATGCTGTCATCTAAACAGGTGTCATATCATGCTGTCATCTACACAGTTAGAATCTCGGGATATTGCCAATGATGTCATGTCATGCTGTCATCTACCCAGGTAGAATCTCGCAATGTTGGCAGTGATGTCATGTCATGCTGTCATCCACACAGTTAGAATCTCGCGATGTTGACAATGATGTCATGTCATGCTGTCATCTACACAGGTGTCATGCCATGCTGTCATCTACACGTTTAGAATCTCATGATGTTGGTAATGTGGTCATGTCATGCCGTCTCTCCCACTTGCAACTATTAAAAAAAAAAAATAATTCCCGTGCTTCAGTGAAGCTGGTATCGCCCACACCCAACCTGCCCGGGGCTGGCGCATGTCAACCCCATCACGCATCAACCCGCCCCGGGGTGGCAGGTATTAAAAATAAACAGACGAGACGTGGCGTTTTTGTCGTGTGGTCAAATTTCCGGAACTTGACTGATGCTGGAGATTGGGGGGTGGGGGGGGGGGCACTCTGGACCTCATGACGCATGGACGTTGCTTTCTACTTAAGTCTCCATAAATTATATATATATATATATATATATATATATATATATATATATATATATATATATATATATATATATATATATATATATATATATATATATATATATATATAGGTTAGGAAAATCAATGTTCACACGGAACTCGCGAGTGTAATCGTGGTATCAGAAAGTGAATCAAATTAAACAGATCAAAAGTGACGTCATTTCCTTTTTCATAACCCCCGCCCAGGTTTTCTCATTATTTTTTAATCCTGATCAATTAATTTTTACAGCCCGAGCCCCGCAGCCCATCTTTCCCACACACAAAACACAGTCCCTACCCAAATACGCCAATCCAGCACGTCATCAGCCGGCGGGGTGAAACCGGATCCGGCCGAGCTCCGGGACGTCGCAGAGTGATGCTCCAGCCGATGACAAGTTGCCGTCACACGACGTGCCGGCGGTGCCGTGGCGGGTTTTGTTCCCGCGCTGACACCGAACCCAATCGATGAATCGCCCACCCCAGAGCAGGCCCCACCCCGGGACCGTGACCCTGCCTCTGTCAGTAACTTTAGCCTGGGTGTCCCCCGGCCCCCTGACTGCGCAGGTCAAAAGAACAGCTTCCTGCGCCACGGAAGGTTACTGTCACGGTTGACGTGGGGGAGGGGGAGGAGGGGGGTGGGTTCTCGTATGGCCAATCTGGCCAGCGCGGGCAGGAATGTTTTGAGAAACAATAAAAGCCAGACGACACAGGAAGTCACGTGGTCTGGGTCTGACGTGGAATGGACGTCTGATGAGGTGTGTCGTCTGATGACTCTGGTCCTCAATGGGAATATTGCCGCTAGACAGGTGGATGTTGCCGCCATATTGGGACAGTAAGGCGAACATTGCCGCCATATTGTGACAGTAAGGCGAACATTGCCGCCATATTGTGACAGTCAGGCGAACATTGCCGCCATATTGTGACAGTCAGGCGAACATTGCCGCCATATTGTGACAGTAAGGCGAACATTGCCGCCATATTGTGACATTAGGCGAACATTGCCGCCATATTGTGACAGTCAGGCGAACATTGCCGCCATATTGTGACAGTCAGGCGAACATTGCCGCCATATTGTGACAGTCATGTGAACATAGCCGCCATATTGTGACAGTCATGTGAACATTGCCGCCATATTGTTACAGTCAGGCGAACATTGCCGCCAAATTGTGACAGTGAGGCGAACATTGCCGCCATATTGTGACAGTGAGGCGAACATTGCCGCCATATTGTGACTGTCGGGCGAACATTGCCGCCATATTGTGACAGTGAGGCGAACATTGCCGCCATATTGTGACTGTCGGGCGAACATTGCCGCCATATTGTGACAGTGAGGCGAACATTGCCGCCATATTGTGACAGTGAGGCGAACATTGCCGCCATATTGTGACAGTCAAGCGAACATTGCCGCCATATTGTGACAGTCAAGCGAACATTGCCGCCATATTATAACACTGAGGCGAACATTGCCGCCATATTATAACAGTCAGGCGAACATTGCCGCCATATTGTGACAGTGAGGCGAACATTGCCGCCATCTAGTGTCCGACTAACAATTACCCTCTAATTTAATACACAGCACTAACAGAACTTTAGCACATCGCTCTTTAATTTAGTACACACCATCTGCTCGGCTTTGAATACTTCCTTCTGTCTATGGGATATCTAGATGGTAAAACGATTGAGTCGGGGGGGGGGGGGGGCGTATTTGTAAGTATATGAATTGTGTGTGATGGGCTTTTTTTTTCTAAGTATATGTAGTGTGTGTGTGGGGGGGGGGGGGTAATGCAACATTTTGGCCCAGTAGTAAAACCGTAGGTACAGCAAAGCAGTTTATACACAGGTATTTTACAACATGACTGCGTGGCAGGTTACAACAGTTGGGCAGCCGCGAACATAAGAGGTGGGGGGGGGGCTATGTGACAACCTTTGAGGGGATAATTGTTCCAGAGTTGCAGGTGTCTGATGTCAGATGTCTGGCATCTGATGTCTGATGGAACCTGATCACCTGGACCCTCCTGGCAGTTGTCTCGTGTGTCGTCACGGTGTGTTCACCGACCGTGACGTGTGACGTTTTGTTTTCCCGTGATACACGGCCATCTCCCCCCCCCCCCCTCACCGTCTTCCCCTCCCACACCCCTCCCACACCCGTCTTCCCCTCCCCCACCCGTCTTCCCCTCCCCCACCCGTCTTCCCCTCCCCCACCCGTCTTCCCCTCTCCCCCACCCGTCTTCCCTTACCACACCAGTCTTCCCCTCCCCCACCCGTCTTCCCTTCCCCCACCGGTCTTCCCCTCCCCCACCCGCCTTCCCCTCCCCAACCCGTCTCCCCTCCCACACTCGTCTTCCCCTCCCCAACCCGTCTCCCCTCCCCCACCCGTCTTCCCCTCGTCCACCCGCCTCACATCTAAGTTCGCAACGTCTCGCTACATATGTTAAGCGTATGTCCTCCGGAGCTAACTAATACCTGACATATATTTAGTGTATGTCAAATAGAGCTAACAAATAACCGACATATTGCATGGCACATTTTTAATTTGACGGCGTAGCGAAACAATTAGTCATCGCCAAATTTTAAACACCGGAACGGAAGTAAAATAAAATTCTTTTTTAGTTCGCTCCAGTGACATTTCGTCTCTGTGAAAATTCGCCCCTGTGGCACATCTCCGCTGTAAGATGTTGTTGCTGTATAAGTTAGTCCCGGTGGAGGCTCAACACAAATGAAGGGTTCTAGTAAAATCTCAACCAGCGCAAAGTTTTAATCTGAACAGGGAGCGGTATGGTCTGGTGGTAGAGCGCACGCTTGCTGATCTGAAGTCATGCGCGGTAGGTCGTTCCCTGGCCAAATCACGTCCAAAGTAGGTGGTGAGATATACAGGAGGAGGAGGCAGTTTTATGTGTGTGGCCTAGAGGTAGAGCGCTGGACTGATAACCCGTAAGTCTCGAGTTTGAATACAGGTTTAAGTCAGTAGAACGTTCCTTAGACCACTCAGCACTGATGGGTACCTAACTCACGTTAGGGAAAGTAAATGCGGCTGGGCATAGTGCTGACCACACTACCCCTTCATATGCCAGGTTTAAGAAGCAGGTGAACTCTATTTCAGATGCCCTATGGACCGTCAGGTTGGATAGGGAAACTTAACTTTTTTACTTTTTCGTATGCTAAGTATAGAGTAAGTATTGTAATCGTGCAATCTAGATTTTCACATATCTTGGGTTTTACACGGCCTTGAAAAAAGCATAGTTTTGCAATTTTGTCCGTTTGTCTGTGTGTCTGTATGTCTGTGAACACGAAACTTGAGTACTGCTTCAGATAGAAATTTCACATATATGTACAAAGATCTAATTTTCTGACTTCTGTCAGATTTTGATTTATTTTTGTTGACAGGAGGTGGTAATTTACGCTATTTCCGTTTTCTCAAAAAAAAAAAAAAAAAAAAAAAAAAACAGCGCATATGAAAATACTAATAATATTCCGCACTATTAACATAGATTGTTTGGCGTTCACTTGGTGTGCAATTCTTTTTTTTTTCTCTACTATATTCTATTCTATTTTAAAAAGTTTAAGTAATTAAAAATGGATTGAAAATTATGTCTTTATCCCAAGTTGCCATACCCCGTAGTGTTATATAAGAATATTCGACAAAGTTTAGAGGAGATCACTCCCGCTTTATTTTAACTTAAAGCTGTAAAACCTACATAAACATTGCTGTCCTCACAATTGTCAGTCAGGTAATAGATGGACATGTCTTATAACTTATGTGAGAGTTTCACTGCATTGATTTTAGTAAAAAATTTTAACAAATTTCTTGTTTGTAATAATGGCACTATTGAGAAAACTGAATTTTGAAAAAGAAAATAAATAGCCAAAGAGATTGTAAAACCAAAGCAAGCAACGCTATCTTAAAATTTTCATTCTGGTTTTAGGTAAACATACATTGTAACTACTGTTTCAAGTTTCATTACATTCTGTTAAAATGTTTTTAGGATAAGCTAGTTTGAAATAGTGTATTTAAAGAAAATTCTAATTACATAAAATGCAAAACGTTAAATAAATTACAAAGCATTATTCTGCTAGAACAAGCAAATCACACGTATTTAACATAATAATGATATAATTTACCAGTTAGATAGAAATCAGTAATCAAATATTTTCAAAATTTAATTTAGAATTTCAAAAGATACCCACAATATTTAAAAATTGGCAGATTATTTTCAAACTTTTCTATCAACTACGTCCTCAATTGAACTCGTCTACTGATACCAATGGTATTCTTAGCCTAGACAATAAATATGCTGAGAGTGGGCTAACGTTAATTAAATTAGTTTTACCAATATCCATTATTGATAATTATAACTTTAATATTTATTTATTGTGGGTGTAATTAATTGTTTAAGCGCATGTCTAAGCACGTTTCAATTCTGTTCTATGAAAAACATTTTAATCATTCTGCAAATATATTTTGCAAAATTAATAATATACATAGTTGATTATTATTGAAATTATTTTGATGTTGTATTGATTTATAATTGCACATAATATACTGGTAAGTAAATATAATGTAAAGTTTAAATAAAGATATTGTAAAGTATAATTTAAGTGAATAAGTAAAATAATTTATAGAAATAATAAAATAGAGTAAAATGATCCAAGAGAGATAACTTGTTAAAATATATTAATAATTTTCACACAGAGTTATCCACATTATAACATTGTTATACAACGACGCTTTTCATAAAAATTAACTAGCCTGTTGACGTTCGTATTTAAAATATTTAAAAAGGATGTGTACGAATAATACTATTCCTAACTATACCTAAAGTTTGTTTGGTAATCTATCGTTTTAAGTGCGTAAAATTGGCCGAGGCTAGTAATGTGCGAAAAAGTTGCCTAATTGTTAAGGCTTTAATAGAAGTATATTGTGATATATTTGTGTCAAATATTATAAATAACTAAATAATAAACCAAAAGCAATGGTTAAATATATCAAAACAGCAAGAAATTAACTTTAAACAGAAGTGTTTGCGAGCAGGATTTGCTATATAAAAAGAGGCCATCTGTAAAATAGAGTGGCTTCCCCTGAATCTCCAACTATAAGTTTACACAAAAATAAAAACTTAAACAAGATGGCTGCTTAAGTAAATTAGCTTGGTTGCATCTGATGAAGAAGGATTTATTTATTACTGAAAAGTTTTAATACAATAGTTAAAAAACAGGTACATTAATGAAACTTTGAAATATTTTTGTAACTTTCAAAACATAAATCCTCCTAAAAATGTAAAATAATTACTAATAATTAATGAATCACGTTTTTTTTTCACATTACTTGTCTCGGCCGATTTTACGTACCTAAAACGACAGATTACCAAAAAATGTATGTTACTAGAGCGTGTCACATAAATTTTGCGTTGTAAGGGAGACAATCGCGTTATTTCTGCCCGATAAAACAAACTCGGAGTTATATACCTTTTAATAAAAAAAATTGCTAGCATGTAAAAATTAATTGTAATGTTATTATCTTATAGAGAACTTTTGTGCCAAGTGTAAACATATCAGTATAGTCATCGCTTGTTGAGATGCACACATTTTGAATTAACACTATTCAATATTATATAAGAAGAATAAACAAAAGTTTTTATCGTATATATACTTCCATAGTAAAGTACATACAATCGGATTTATTCTTACACGTACTTAAAACAAAATACTGGAAGGAAAATAAAATGTAAGAATGTATTCAATGTTTTGGCCTCTATTTTACACCACGGATATATAACATGATTAACACACCTATATCTTATATAGCATTATAACATTTAAATAAACCATCGCTCATATTATATAACAATCCCATTCCCTTCCTTCACCTAATGATATAACGGGATACAGAATAGTGTTTCATTAAGAACTCGCCTAATTGATAGTTAATTTATTAACAGTAGCACCAAACCTAATTGATAGTTCATGTTTTGTTAATAAAAAACAACTCGCCTAATTGACAGTTCATTAATTAACAAATAATATATTGACAGTACATGTTTTGTTAACAAATAACCAAACACGGCTAATCGACAGTTCATGGTGTGTTAACAAATAACCAAACACGCCTAATCGATAGTTTGCTCTGGCCATGTCCGTGGGTAAAAATACCTCAAGGGACATAACCTTTTATATTATGTGAATTTATTCAACGTTGCCGAATGGGTATTTGTACCGGTTATCTTTCCCTGCTACAGCTAAAGTGATCACAACAAAACATTTTAAAAACTGTACTCATCTTTTGAGGGTTTTAATTGTTGACCTCACAGCGTCTATGTAAAAGTACACCCCCCCCCCACACACACACAAACCCCCACATTTTAAACGTAATGTTTTTGTACTAAATATCGGCACAAGTCCACAAATTGGGACAGCAGTATAGTGCTGGCTGTGTACAATATCCATCGATTTATTGATAGACGATGTTTTGAGTTAAATCCAGTATGCTGTAACAGTGAGGTCTATGGAACGGTAGGAAGTCAAAGATCAGGTTTAAAAAAGGCTGTATTAGATTGCAGATCTGATCGTTAAATGCACACACTAATTATTTGCTTACCTTCCACTGATGGGAGGACATTAGATTACTTGTCTATAAACAATTCAATGATACGACTGACGGATAGGATTGTGTATAGGACAGCTGTAAAAAGCGGCGCATTTTCATCTATTTATTTTGATGAGGGCAGTGTTCCTTCCAGATTTTTTTTCTTCGAGGGGGGCCACTTGAAATTTTCGGGGGGGGGGGGGAGGGGGGGGGGGGCGAAGATGCCTGGAAGAAACTCTGAATGAGGGTGAATCATGCTAAAGACGATTAGACAATTGGGTGTATTATTTCTTGGACAGCCCGAAAAAAAAAATGGTGCTTTATATTTTGGACTGCTATAAAAGTATGGCGCATTATATTCCATTCGGGTATAAAAATATGGAGTAGATCTATAATATTTAAAGACGTTTATAAAAATTCGATGCATTCTTTATTGAACGGCTATAGGGACATGATGCGTTAAATTCTGGACAGCTATAAGAATATAATGCATTTTATTTTGGACGGCTAAAAAAAATAAGGTGTTTTAAATCTTAGACGGCAAGGAAATATGTTGCATTATATTTTTGACGGATACGAAAATAGGGTGCATAATATTTTGCACGGCTCTAAAAAAAATACGATGCATTCTTTTTTTGGATGGCCATAAAACAATGATGCATTCTACTTTGGACGGCCATAAAACTATGATGCATTCTACTTTGGACGGCCATAAAACTGTGATGCATTCTACTTTGGACGGTTGCAGCAGTAAACACATATCAATGAGCTGCCATAAATTCCTCACAGTTGCCAACTGGCATCACAGTTCAGAGGTCACGAAAACTACTCACTCCCCTCCTCCTCCTCTCTCCCTCCCATCTCTCCCCCCTCCCCCGCCCCGCCGCACACAGCAGCTCTCGTGTGCCGCGAGCACTTGTGGCGGGACGGGCAGGGAGGTGGGTCTGGGGGTGGGGGGAGGTGGTTCTGGGGGGTGGGGGGAGACGGCTTCCAATGGGTGAGACATTCGTTCTATTTCTCCCCAAATCCCTCGACTTAGCGGACGTACAAGAGAACCAAGTGTAAATGGTGATCAGTCGGACAGTGCGCCCAGCCCGCCCCACGCGTAGTGTGAGCAGTGATTCGTGCAGCACACCCCGCGACCTGCTTCTATCAGTCTAGGTGAGTACATCCGTCTAACTCGTCGCCATCTGTCTGTAGTACCGCGAGTGTGTGTGTGTGTGTGTGTGTGTGTGTTGGATCATTCTAATGTTGTTGTGTGTGTGTGTTGGAACATTCTTATGTTGTTGTGTGTGTGTGTGTGTTGGAACATTCTTATGTTGTGTGTACATACAACACGCCTTCTCTTAAAACAGCAGACACTCGACCGTACTCTGCAAGATGAGTTGAGTCAAAGGTTAAAAATATCAACCGATAAAACCGGGCGCACCGCTACGCGCAGTTAACTACACCGTTTCTATTGTTACACCTTACACGTGAACACTACCAGAGCACATATAAGCGTGCATATGTTGGCCTCACGCTAACACATAAACGTCGGGCACATAATAGATGAAAACTACACACTCTAATGTTGTCTACTCAGGTAAAAACAATGGTTAGCTGATGCATGCAATGAGACACAGACATCTGGCGCTGATGTGTTTGTTATGTGTTTATTATGTGTCTGTTATGTGTTTTTCTTATGTTTGTTATGTGTTTGTTATGTGTTTGTTGTGTGTCTGTTATGTGTGTTTCTTATGTGTTTCTTATGTGTTTGTTACATGTTTGTTGTGTGTGTTTCTTATGTGTTTGTTTATGTGTTTGTTATGTGTTTATTATGTGTTTGTTATCGTTTTTATTTTTTACTAAACCACTTTGGTGTCGAGCCTCGGTCCTCCCCATCATAACAAACAGCATATAAGGTATACAAAAAGTCGTGTCAAATAACAAACAGCATTTAAGGTATACAAAAAGTCGTGTCAAATAACAAACAGCATATAAGGTATACAAAAAGTCGTGTCAAATAACAAACAGCATTTAAGGTATACAAAAAGTCGTGTCAAATAACAAACAGCATATAAGGTATACAAAAAGTCGTGTCAAATAACAAACAACATTTAAGGTATACAAAAAGTCGTGTCAAATAACAAACAGCATATAAGGTATACAAAAAGTCGTGTCAAATAACATAGAGCATATGGGTTATTTCAAATCTTTTTACATTCAAAAAGATACACTAAACGAAAATGAGGTAACGGATTTATATCAAGCAAAGTATTATTTTCATCTGTAATTAACTGTCTGGCTAAATTAATATACCTAAGTTTTTTAAAACCTAGCCTGCCGTTTATGACGTACGGGTAGGTTACATGTAACATACAGGTTGACGTCTTCGTTCTTTAATTGTAAAGACTGAAGGGCTTTACTTCCTACCCAATTAAGTTTTAACGTGTCAGCTTTATCATGAGCCATTTGAACTGTTGACTCCGACTTCAGCCTACTTTTATTACCTGATTCGCAAGCAGGGTTTCTTCCAGACTTTTTTCTCCGGGGGGGGGGGGGGCGGACTAAGATTTCCGGGGGGGGGGGGGGATGGGGGGCGGACACTATTAAAAGTATATATTATCTATATAAATTTCATTTCATTCGGGGTGGGGGGTGAGACTCTCTTCGGGGGAGGGGGGAGGGGGGGGGGCAGAGCTCCTAGAAGAGATACTGGTTGCAAGTAGTTTGATTTGGGAGTTTTCTCTCCTAGATGGGTTGCTTTCTACAGCGAACGAGCCTTAATCTGCCGGGGGTTCGAACTCGGAACATTTGAAATTATTAATCAGACGCTCTCTGCCGAACCACTCCTAAATGAGTAGATCTTTTTTAATATAAAACATAGCTTATCGCTAATTTAGAAGACTTTTATTAGTAGCGGTTAATATATAAATGACAACATAGTGCTCCATAACTGCGAATAAATTACTAAATAAATGATGATTCAGTCTTCCGTAAACATCAAGAAACAGCTCATAAAAGATGGAGGATCAATAGGAATGTCAGCAGTTGAGGCGTAAGATGGGAATAACGATTTAGTTTATGCTAAAAATCTTGCATGGAGGCACGCGTGCTTCTGTTTACACCATTCAAACATAGGAGTTGCTTGTACACACAAAATTTTATTATAGAAACAACGGGGGTGTACGCGTACCATGGAATAGTACACATACACTTGGAGCCTGTACATGGTGTACAGATGTACAAAACGTACAGAGTACTCACTATGTTCGTATTTGTGAATCAAAACTGAAGAATTTAAACAAAATAATCAAAATCTACAAACTGCGATTAGCTGGCCTATACTTCTCTAACCTGTCCCATTCTACTCGGCAGATACGAAAACAAAAGGCTGACAAAATTATGCGGCTGGTATTCGGGTTGAACGGGGGGAAAAAACAGCAAATCTGGCATATCAGAACCGATTGTACGGGGTGTTGGCAGGGGCAAATGTGAGTGAAATGTGTGTTGTCGTATGTGTTGGCGTGTGTGAGTGGGAATGTGTGTTGTCGTGTGAGTTGGCAGGGGCAAATGTGAGTGACATGTGTTTTGTCGTGTGGGAGTGAAATGTGTGTTGTCGTGTGTGAGTGAAATGTGTGTTGTCGTGTGTGTTGTCGTGTGTGTTGTCGTGTATGTTGTCGTGTGTGTTGTCGTGTGTGTTGGCAGGGGCAAGTGTGAGTCAAATGTGTGTTGTCGTGTGATTGTCGTGTGTGTTGTCGTGTGTGTTGTCGTGTGTGTTGTCGTGTGTGTTGTCGTGTGTGTTGTCAGGGGCAAACGTGAGTGAAATGTGTGTTGTCGTGTGTGTTGTCGTGTGTGTTGTCGTGTGTGTTGTCGTGTGTGTTGTCGTGTGTGTTGTCGTGTGTGTTGTCAGGGGCAAACGTGAGTGAAATGTGTGTTGTCGTGTGAGAGTGGAAATGTGTTGTCGTGTGTGAGTGAGATGTGTGTTGTCGTGTGTGTTGTCGTGTGTGAGTGGGAATGTGTGTTGTCGTGTGTGAGTGGGAATGTATGTTGTCGTGTGTGAGTGGGAATGTGTGTTGTCGTGTGTGAGTGGGAATGTGTGTTGTCGTGTGTGAGTGAAATGTGTCTTGTGGTGTGTGAGTGGGAATGTTACAGATCTAAGAGTCGGAGATGTGAAGGGAATAAATACCAGGGAAACGTGTCTGGTCTTGCTGAGTTGGGTTTTAGTTGTGACGTCTCGTCTTGCTGAGTTGGGTTTTAGTTGTGACGTCTGGTCTATACGTTAGGTATATGTTGCTTATATATAAGGTGATAGGCAGCCAATATAGTATGCGATGTGTAACCAATATATCAGGTAATGGTAGTTAATATAAGAGGTGACATGAAGCCAAAATATGAAGTGATATGTAGCCAATATATCAGGTTGTATGTAGCCAGTATATCATGTGATATGTAGCCAATATATCATGTAAAGTGTAGCATATATAGGAGGCAATATGTAGCCAATATATCAGGTGATATGTAGCCAATATAGGAGGCAATATGTAGCTAATATATGAGATGATATGTAGCAAATACATGAGGTAATATGCAGCCAATATATATGTTAGTATCTAGCCAATTTATTGGGTAATATGTAGCCAAATCAATATATCAGTGAATATAAATGCATCAATAGAGATGATATTATCCACCATAAAAAGTGAAAAGTAGACAAAAGTGAATTCAAGCTATTGATATGTAGCCAGTTTACTGTTTATTATTCACATTGATATAAAGCCAATAGCTGACGTGATGATTTGCCAGTATTTATGTCGATATAAAGCCAATAGCTGAGGTGATGAGTTGCCAGTATTTATGTCGACATAAAGCCAATAGCTAACGTGATGATTTGCCAGTATTTATGTCGATATAAAGCATGTATGTGAGGTAACATGTACCCAATCTTATACCTTAGAACATTTGCTTGGTTATACGCAACTAGTCTATGTCCAACATTCAAAGTGTAGGTTAAATAGGTTATGGCAGACATTATTTTGATGAATGGAATATTGAAATGTTCCCGCACCAGCTGTAGTTGTACAGTTCTATAAGAAATTGATTTCTTAAAACCGATTCAAAAGAGTTTTTTTATTCGTTTTTTATTCGTTACTACAGTTCTTTGAGTTGAATCTATACTTTGTGTTCACCAAGTTCGACTCTGGTGGCTTAAACTTGCACTCTGGTGACACAAAGTTGCACTCTGGTGACTCACCTACACTGTGGTGACTCTAAGTTACACTGGTGACTCGAAGGTATACTATTGTGACTCAGATTTATACTGGGATATACGAAAGCCATTTTGTTTGTGACTATTAAAAACTATACATATGCACTTCCTGCTTTACTTCGTGCCAACCACAGCCAACAACAACTTCATTTTGCCAACCACAGCCAACAACAACTTCATTTTGCCAACGACAGCTAATAACATCTTCATTTTGACAACCACAGCCAACAGCATCTTCATTTTGCCAACCACAGCCAACAACATCTTCATTTCGCCAACCACAGCCAACAACATCTTCATTTCGCCAACCACAGCCAACAACATCTTCATTTTGCCAACCACAGCTAACAACATCTTCATTTCGCCAACCACAGCTAACAACATCTTCATTTCGCCAACCACAGCAAAAACAACAACCACTTTTTGCTAATCCAGGTAAACATCCACACTTTGATTTCACTTTGTTAAAATAACTATATCACCTTACTGAAATATTTACAAACAATGTGCATTAGCCATTTAACTCTACACAGAAAAATAATGATGTAGGTTAATTCGTCTAAAAAATCTAGATAGCTGTAGGGGTGGGGGTAAGGCGCTGGGTAAGTGCCAGACATGTAAGTAGATGCCACAAATTGCAACATATACGAATGTACTCAATGCAAGACACATATTACCCCATGTACAAATGAACTCTATGTATGACACATATTACCCCATGTACGAATGAACTCTATGTATAACACATATTACCCCATTTACGAATGAACTCAAAGCATGACACATATTACCCCATGTACGAATGAACACAATGTACGACACATATTACCCCATGTACGAATGTACTCAATGTATGACACATATTACCCCATGTACGAATGTACTAAATGTATGACACATATTACCCCATGTATGAATGAACACAATGTATGACACATATTACCACATGTACGAATTAACTAAATTTATGACACTTATTCCTCCATGTACGAATGAACTCAATGTATGACACATATTACCCCATGTACGAATGAACACAATGTATGACACATATTACCCCATGTACGAATGTACTAAATGTATGACACATATTACCCCATGTATGAATGAACACAATGTATGACACATATTACCACATGTACGAATTAACTAAATTTATGACACTTATTCCTCCATGTACGAATGAACTCAATGTATGACACATATTACCCCATGTACGAATGAACTCAATGTATGACACATATTACCCCATGTATGAATTAACTCAGTGTATGACACATATTACCCCATGTACGAATTAACTCAGTGTATGACACATATTACCCCATGTACGAATTAACTCAATGTAAGACACATATTACCCCATGTTCGAATGAACTCGATGTATGACACATATTACCCCATGTACGAATGAACTCAATGTATGACACATATTACCCCATGTACGAATGAACTCAATGTATGACACATATTACCCCATGAACGAATGAACACAATGTATGACACATATTACCCCATGTACGAATGAACACAATGTATGACACATATTACCCCATGTACGAATGAACTCAATGTATGACACATATTACCCCATGTACGAATGAACACAATGTATGACACATATTACCCCATGAACGAATGAACTCAATGTATGACACATATTACCCCATGTATGAATGTACTCAATGCAAAACACATATTACCCCATGTACGAATTAACTCAATGTATGACGCTTATTCCCCCATGTACGAATGACTCAATGTAAGACACATATTACCCCATGTACGAATGTACTCAAAGTATGACACTAATCACTCTAGATACGATCGTACCCAGCACCCAGAAATCAAGGCGTGAATTAATTAGAAACCATAAATCTCCCGCCGCGATATTGACGCTATAAAAAAAAAACCTGCCTTCACATCGAAACAACATCTGCCTGTTGCCAGAACTGCATGCTTTAAATCTAATAGCACGCGCAACTTTTCTTGTTGTTCTAAGTGAGCAGATAGATACCTCTTGTAGGTGAGACGTCAACACTTCTTACACATGCACCACACTGACACACTACCCTCATGACACAACTACCCCACTGGCCTAATTACCACGGTGTCTTAACTACCCTGCTTTCTTAAGTACCATACTGTTCTTACTACCTTAATGTCTTTCCTATGCTACTATCTTAACTACCTTACTGTCATAATTGCCCTGTTGTCTTAACTATCATACTCTCTAGCTTACTGTCTTACCTATCCTACTGTCTCAACTATACTACTTTCTTAACTACCCTAATGTCCTACCTATACTACTATCTTAACTAACATTTTGTCTTAATTACTCTAATGGCTTACGTATACTACTGTCTTAACTATAATACTATCTTAATTATCATCTAGTCTGAAATACCTTACAATTTTAACTACCCAGCGCCTCAAATGGCACACAGACAAAACACACTGACATAACTACCATAATTGACAGGCTTATCATTGTGTCGATTTACATATTTAATACGTATTCTCTAGGTGGGATGAGGGGGGCGGGGGGAGGGGGGTGTTCTTACCTTGGGGGGATAATTGACAGACAGGTAATTCATCTGGGGGATAATTGAATGGGAAGGGGGGGGGGGTAATTTCATAGACCCAGAGGTAATTTCTCAACCTTACCTACAACAACAACTACCCTACTGTCCTATCTATTATAACTCCAACAATAACACAATGTCACTTTACTACAATATAATTTTTAAAGGGTTACATTAGGGTTAGGTTTAGCCTGATAACATTGTCGACCCCTGAAATCGACATTAGAGAAAGCTAACACTTTTCTAATGACACCACATTTTAAATGACACCACCTAACATGTTTTATGACACCACCAGCCACCTCTGATTTCAGTACACGAATGTGATGAAGTAATCACTGCTCTAATGGAAGTGACATCAAACGGTAAATGGCGTTAATTTCCTGTAATTTCTACCTTTCATCTTTAAAAAAAATGCCATTAAAAACCTGCAAATATTCTAATGAAGGGTTAACGTCCTAGCAACTTCATGCAATATGGAGCTTGGCGCTGTTTTATCTTTAGAGAGATTGCTTGTTCTGTTTTTATTTGAGATAGCGCAAGTTGATCCATACTGTGGATGTTTGTTCTGAACTTTACTGGTAAACGTTAGCGAAATTTATCAACAGAATTTGGGACGGCGTGCCCGGGGTGCTAGAGCCTTCCACTGCTAACATGAAAGTTTTGAGTTCGGATCCTGGACTCAAGTCTGTAGGGTCTACCTGAGCCATCTCAGCTTTGATTCGACCCTAGCACACTTCAGGGAAAGTAAAGAAGGCTGAGCGTAGTGCTGACCACACCGTCCCTTCCTCATCTGCACACACAACATCTTTATGGACACATTGCTTGCACATTATATATATATATATATATATATATATATATATATATATATATATATATATATATATATATATATATATATATATATATATATATATATGTGTGTGTGTGTGTATGAACATACTGGTTGCACATGTGTCGTATCCATAGACTACAATTGCACATTTAACATGGATATTGAAGCACCAATCATACATATGGCGCATGGATGCGCTGATTGCAACCAAATATAATAACATTTCAGTCATAGCATATGCCAGACATTCGCCAATTGCAAATATGACACACATATGGACACACCAATCGCACATATAGTACAAGTACAAATTAATTTAGTTAATGGAAATGAAAGTATAACATAATGGATATTACGCATACAAATTGAGTACAGGTAGTAAAACAATTTGTATGCGACGGGTGGGATTTTAAAGTATTTTACACACGTCTTCATATTGCATACCAATTGTATATTGCATGTATACCACTTCTACTTCAATGTCTCATGTATACTTCTTGTGTTCTACTTGTATTCTACTTGTACTCTACTGGTATTTCGCTATCATATAACTTGTGTTTCAAGTTGTCTCCAACCTTCGAGTCATCAATGAATGAGGCCACATGTCTCAAAGTTTCCCTCCATCTATAAATAGCTCATGCGGGCGTATCTGTTAACTGTTTACCAACAGTGTTGCTAAATATAGACCCACGCGCACCCTATTTACTTCGCGGACCAGATGTTTTAGGCAGCAGAAGGTCATCACGTGCCTTCGTTAATGCAGGACTGGGTCTGATCCCAACAGGTCTGATTCCATTCGCTGCAGACTCGATCCATGCTACTGTCTGGGGCTGCATTCGTCATGGAACTAGCTCTGTGTCTAGTCGTTGCTTACAGAGTTTCTTCCAGGCACCTCTTCAGGGGGAGCCGCCCCCCCCCCCCCACACCAAGAAAGTCTACTGCACTCCCCCCGCCCCCCCCCCCCGAGCGAGTTCGAATAATATAGTAAACATACTAGTGTCCGCCCTCCCCCCCCCCCCCGAAAAATGTAGACCCGTCCCCCCCCCCCCCCCAAAAAAAATATCAAGTGCCCCCCCCCCCCCCCCGGAGAAAAAAGTCTGGAAGAAATACTGGCTGCTTAATTTAGCGAATAAGTTTCGTAATCCAATGCCATGTGAATTAACTGTGCCTATTTTATGAGTAAGAACAATATCTTATTATATAGAACTAATAATATCCAAGAAACCTGTCAGCGAAAAAAAACAGCCAAATACTGTGCGAACAGAAGAAAGCACTACCCAGACATCAACACGCTCCGAACAACGTTTACCTCGTGCGTTCTCCGCGGAGATCAAACAGCTGGTTTAAATGCTAGATCTAAGTGATATTATTTTTAAAAAATTCCTGTCTAAACGTTTCCTTGTGCCCTGTTTATTATTCGCTTTCTTTTGTTGTTCCCGTGTTTTCTTTGCTTTGTCTTCACAATTTGAAGTTGTCTTACTCCAGTGTCTGTTTTGTTTGCCATTCTCGAAGCTTGCTATAAAAGTCTTTCCAACAATCTTTGTTATTTTATGCCTAGAAACAATCTTTGTTATTTCATGCCTAGAAACAATCTTTGTTATTTCATGCCTAGAAACAATCTTTGTTATTTCATGCCTAGAAACAATCTTTGTTATTTCATGCCTAGAAACAATCTTTTGTTATTTCATGCCTAGAAACAATCTTTGTTATTTCATGCCTAGAAACAATCTTTGTTATTTCATGTCTAGAAACAATCTTTGTTATTTCATGCCTAGAAACAATCTTTGTTATTTCATGCCTAGAAACAATCTTTGTTATTTCATGCCTAGAAACAATCTTTGTTATTTCATGCCTAGAAACAATCTTTGTTATTGCATGTCTAGAAACAATCTTTGTTATTTCATGCCTAGAAACAATCTTTGTTATTTCATGTCTAGAAACAATCTTTGTTATTTCATGTCTAGACTATCTCTGTGGTTGGTTTAAGCAAACCGCTATTTTTAAATCACCCATCTTGCATCACCGACCATCATCTTCCATCCCCATCTTAGATGTTCTATCTACTGCATCCCATTATTTATTCCACAATCTTAATCCACCTCCAATCTATATAGATCGAGATAATCCTTGTAGATTGCCTTAAACCTACACAATCACAGTAGAGTGCCTTAGACTAGCCCAGTAGATTGCCTTAGACTAGCCCAGTAGATTGCCTTAGACCTAGACTAGCCCAGTATATTGCCTTAGACTAGCCCTGTAGATAGACCTAGACTAGCCCAGTAGATAGACCTAGACTAGCCCTGTAGATAGACCTAGACTAGCCCAGTAGATTGCCTTAGACTAGCCCAGTAGATAGATCTAGACTAGCACCGTAGATAGACCTAGACTAGCCCAGTAGATAGACCTAGACTAACCCAGTAGATTGCCTTAGATTAGCCCAGTAGATAGACCTAGACTACCACAGTAGATTGCCTTAGATTAGCCCAGTAGATAGACCTAGACTAGCCCAATAGATAGACCTAGACTACCTCAGTAGATTGCCTTAGACTAGCCCAGTAGATAGACCTAGACTAGCCCAGTAGATAGACCTAGACTAGCCCAGTAGATAGACCTAAACTAGCCCTGTAGATTGCCTTAGATTAGCCCAGTAGATAGACCTAGACTACCACAGTAGATTGCCTTAGATTAGCCCAGTAGATAGACCTAGACTACCTCAGTAGATTGCCTTAGACTAGCCCAGTAGATAGACCTAGACTAGCCCAGTAGATAGACCTAGACTAGCCCAGTAGATTGCCTTAGACTAGCCCAGTAGATAGACCTAGACTAGCCCAGTAGATAGACCTAGACTAGCCCAGTAGATAGACCTAGACTAGTCCAGTAGATTGCCTTAGACTAGCCCAGTAGATAGACCTAGACTAGCCCAGTAGATTGACTTAGACTAGCCCAGTAGATTGCCTTAAACTAGCCCAGAAGATAGACCTAGACTAGCCCAGTAGATAGACCTAGACTAGCCCAGTAGATAGACCTAGACTAGTCCAGTAGATTGCCTTAGACTAGCCCAGTAGGTAGACCTAGACTAGCCCAGTAGATTACCTTAGACTAGCCCAGTAGATAGACCTAGACTAGCACAGTAGATAGACCTAGACTAGCACAGTAGATAGACCTAGACTAGCCCAGTAGATAGACATAGACTAGCACAGTAGATAGACCTAGACTAGCCCAGTAGATTGTCTTTGACTAGCCAACCTACCTACGGAAATAGTTTTAACCTTACTATACTGCCGCCCGTTGAGATTTCCTTCAACTTACTTTGGTTAAGGAAGTGAAGACAACCAGGTATTTTTACACCCCCCCCCCCCTCCTTTCTCTCACACCCACCTCTTTACCTTACATACCGGTTGAGTATGTTTAAAACACAGGTGACTAACGTTTGATGTAGCCAATACACACAGGTGACTAATGTTTGATGTAGCCAATACACACAGGTGACTAATGTTTGATGTCACCAATACACACAGGTGACTAATGTTTGATGTAACCAATACACACAGGTGACTAATGTTTGACCAATACACACAGGTGACTAATGTTTGATGTAACCAATACACACAGGTGACTAATGTTTGATGTAACCAATACACACAGGTGACTAATGTTTGATGTAGTCAATACACACAGGTGACTAATGTTTGATGTAACTAACACACAGGTGACTAATGTTTGATGTAACCAATACACACAGGTGACTAATGTTTGATGTAACCAATACACACAGGTGACTAATGTTTGATGTAACCAATACACACAGGTGACTAATGTTTGATGTAACCAATACACACGTGACTAATGTTTGATGTAGCCAATACACAGGTGACTAATGTTTGATGTAACCAATACACACAGGTGACTAATGTTTGATGTAACCAATACACACAGGTGACTAATGTTTGATGTAACCAATACACAGGTGACTAATGTTTGACCAATACACACAGGTGACTAATGTTTGATGTAACCAATACACACAGGTGACTAATGTTTGACCAATACACACAGGTGACTAATGTTTGATGTAACCAATACACACAGGTGACTAATGTTTGATGTAGCCAATACACACAGGTGACTAATGTTTGACCAATACACACAGGTGACTAATGTTTGATGTAACCAATACACACAGGTGACTAATGTTTGATGTAGCCAATACACACAGGTGACTAATGTTTGACCAATACACACAGGTGACTAATGTTTGATGTAACCAATACACACAGGTGACTAATGTTTGATGTAACCAATACACAGGTGACTAATGTTTGATGTAACCAATACACACAGGTGACTAATGTTTGATGTAACCAATACACACAGGTGACTAATGTTTGATGTAACCAATACACAGGTGACTAATGTTTGATGTAACCAATACACACAGGTGACTAATGTTTGATGTAACCAATACACACAGGTGACTAATGTTTGATGTAACCAATACACACAGGTGACTAATGTTTGATGTAGCTTATAAAAAAATCGAAAACGTACCAGATGTATCGACGCTACTTTTGTTTATATATATATATATATATATATATATATATATATATATATATATATATATATATATATATATATATATATATATATATATATATATATATATATATATATATATATATATATATATATATATATATATATATATATATATATACATATATATATATATATATATATATATATATATATATCTATTGAGTAGGTTTCGCTTTGATTCAATAAGTGAGAGGTCTGGTAAATTTTTTTGTTTTCTAATAAAGTTATACTGCTTGAATTTTTTTCTCACAAATATTTAATTATTTCATTAACTAAGGCAATTATGTTATTTATTTCGTGATGTTTTTCCTTCATTTTTATGTGGACGCAATAACCTAGTATCTTATTATAGAATGTTTTTTTTTAAAATACATGACGGCAATGAACGTATGGTTGTTTCAGGGCACAACGGTGGGGGGGGGGGGGAGAACGATGGGAGGGGGAGAGGAAGAACGATGAGAAGGTGGGGGGGGGGGTGCGGCAACTGGTTTGTTACAACAGCCGTTGTTTTGATAGCACGGAGCTCTTCAGGTTCCCTGAAGATGGCTATGACGTAGTAGGCGTACTGGTAGTTGGGGTGGAGTAGTGTGTGGGGGAGGGTAGGGAGTGGGGTAGAATGGTAGCAGCCACCTACAGCTTTAGACTATAGAGGCGTCACTACCTACTTTCAAACTTTAGTCTTTGAATTTTTCTTTTAAATTAAACTTAGGGTTCCAGTTATTAAATATGCCAGAACATCTATTGTTGTTGTACATGTCACACTAGACATAGACGTTTCACTCTGTTAAGACGGCTGTTTATTTAAACAATAAGACAAAATCACTTTTAGAATTAGCCGTTTATTAATATATGTATATGTTGCCCGGAAAATTTTATATGGGTAGTCTCTGAGTTACACCGTATGTCTGATTACAGTTCGTAAGGAGTTAATTTTTAGCGCAATTTCCATTCTGGAGAATGGAGGCGAGCGAGTTGACGAGATTCCTTCCATAATATTGTTGACATGGAATAAAAACGTGCTTTTTAGAATTAGACCGTAAAAAAAAATAAAAAATAAAAACTTAAGCCTAAAATTAATTTAGAAATTTTATATTTTTAGAATAAATGCTATAAAAGTTGCAAATCCAGAGAACTTGAAAATAATTTGTTGAGTTTAAGGCTACATTTCTATTTATTTTCATCAAGCCTAAGTTAAAACCGGATGTTTCACTTTCGTAAGACAAATATTGATTGGCTGTACAGTAACTTAGTGATCGATAACTATTTGTTTACAAAACTTTGCAGATCAAGTTTTTAAATGACAATGCAAATTAAAAACCCCATGACCTAGTTTTCTATTTTAAGCTTACAATGTGTACAATAAAATCAATGTCGGCCTATCCAATAGCAGGATGCCATTGTTTATGTCGCCATTACACGTGAAAACCAAATTGTTTTGGCTTGTTTTTAAATTTTCAATTAGTTACCGAAAATTTTTAAAACATCAAATAGACCCAATCTTTAGTAAAGTCCGAAATAAACCAGACAGACAGGATTTTATAACCATATTAATTGTAACTACGCTGTGCCGGATTTTTAAACTAATTTATACACCTCTCAAATACCTTTGAGAGTTTTCTCGCTCGTGTCCATTGCGTTTATTAACCCGTCATTTCTGGATGTATGAATGAATGGATGGATGGATGTGTGTCCGCAGCTTTAAGTCGTATCTCCTCCTCAACGAAGCAATATCAATGACTAGTTCCAAAAGCAATTATGTTAAGCAAGTTACGAGGATGAACATAGGCCATAAAAATTCCGGGTTTCTTTCATAGATTTCCCGGAAAAGCCAAAAAACCTCTATAAAAAGCCGTTTTTGGCCCATATCTCGGCAACCAGACCACTTAGCGACTTGAAACATGTACCAATCGATTCCTGCCATAATTAAGAACAATATTGCCGAAGAAAGTTTTCAAAAATATCCTTTCGTTCGGTCACAAAAAAATTTTTGAATTAATTAAAATTTGGACCGAATTGGCATATTTATCCAACCACACCACACACGTCATCACGTTCAATAGCTGCGCCATCACGTTCAATGGCTGCGTCATCACGTTCAGTAGGCGCGCAATGGTTTTTAGTCATGTAACTCTATTGCAAATAAAACATGTAAAATACTGAAAAAAAAATTAATAAAATACGTTTTAATAACTAATCAATGGTTTTACTAACCCTGCTCTTGATTTACGCTGCTACGACAGAGCTATTTTTAGATAACATAAGGAAATTGCGCTTAAATGTCACTAGACTTTTTAATTAACTTGTTTTAAAGCATGGAACGACGTGGTCGGCCGGAAGAGCGCACGTCTGCTAAAACGTAAATCTCGAGTTCGGACCCCGGATTCGAGTCCATCCAGTTCTTATGGGTACCTGGCTCACATTGAGAGAAAGTAAAGGTGTCTGGAGAAAATACTGACCACACTCCCATGTCACAGAAACAGGTGAACTTAATTTCATCTTCGTTATCGATCGGCAAGCTAGAAAGGGTAACTTCAATTGTTTATCAACGGGAATTCTGTTTCTATTTTTTTGTATTGAAAAAAATTCTATTAAGTTTTTAACTTTAACTTAAAGACTCCAGCCTTTCAGTCCCCTTATTGTGCTACCTAATCTACAACATTAGGTCTAGAATGTCAAGATCTAGTTCCAGAGATACCCCGGCAACACTAACGTGAGCTGCTAATGTCGGATCTTTCAGTAATGAGCGACGTATCGCGTGACGACCATAGGGTTAATTAAGCTAGGGGGGGGGGGGGGTTAAACCTTCATTGATGTTAGCTTAGCCCGCGGTTTTAAACCTTCATCGATGTTAGCTTTGCTCGTGGTTTTAAAACCTAACTCATCGGGTTTAAGTTAAGCAAAAGTTCAACAGTTCAGCTTGAAAATGATTTTTTTTCATCGCTAGACATTTAAAATGATTTATGTGAAGATACCCATGGTGTGTAGTGGTCTCCAGCGGATATATTGATCCTCTCCTCTTGTACTTACCCATACCTCTAGTCTTCTACACACTCCAACTCCTGTATTACCCCTCAACAGTGGCGTAGCGAGGTCGGGTGTCACCCGGTGCGGCACTAAATGGTGTCACCAACCCAGAGGCGTAGCGACCCTTCCAGGGGACAAACTTTCAATTTTCGATTTGCAACTCCCCCCCCCCCCCCCCCCTCAAACTTTTGATTTGCACCTCTTAAAAGACTATTTAACACTTAATTAAGTGAAATTATCATTTTTCTCTATATATTTTGCTATTTTATGCCTTGGTGTCACCCTCCTAAATGGTGTCACCCGGTGCGGTCCGCACCCCCCCCTCGCTACGCCTCTGCCCCCCAACCTCATATAGTGAGCCAAACCACTTGACTACCTCAATGTAACAACCTCATAACATAGCCATAAGCCTTAAGACTGAACTCATTTGATTTGAATAGAATATTTTTTTCCTGACTTGTGTTAGTGTTAATTCATTGAGTTAAGAAATGTATAATGCATTTTAAATTATAATTAATCCTAATAATTTAAAAATGTAAACTTTTTATTTTGTGCGAATTAGCATACAAGCAGTAGACCAAGACACTGCCCTCAATGTTCTGATTCAGATAAAAAATTTACTCTAGCGAAGGTCTTGAAAAGAGCTAAGGTGAGCTGCAATGGTCTTTAAGTGAGCTAACTTAGAGCTAACTTGAGCTGCAAAAGTCTAGCAAAAGTCTAGCAGAGCTAAAGTAAGCTGCTAAAGTTTATTGTTTAACAGAGCTAAAGTCAGTTGCAAAAGTCTATTGTTTAACAGAACTTAAGTAAGCTGCAAAAGTATATTGTTTAACAGAGGTTAATTCAGCTGCAAAAGTCTATTGTTTAACAGAGCTACAGTAAGCTGCTAAAGTCTAACAGAGCTAAAGTGAGTAGTAAAAGTCTAGAGTAATGCCATTATAGCTGAATGAAGCTGCAAACGTCTAGCTGGACGATATAAAAAGGACACAGCTAAGCTCCCAGACCTCTTGTCCCTAGACATCCATTGTTCTATTCATGTACAGAGAAAAAAGTTCCAGCGTGGGAAATCGAGACACAACACATCAATAATGCGAGTCCCGGGGAGAAGACTTAGTGGGAGGTGGGGAGGGGGGTCGGGACGAGTGGGGGAGGGGTGGGAAATAATTAACGTCAGAACCATTATTTTTGTGTAACTTAAAAAACAGGTGTAGTAGAAGGGGTGGGAGGGTGTCTGTTCAAGAGTGATGTGGGGGGGGGGGGCGGTGCCTGTTTTATGATTTAAACGAATCAACTGGTGGGACTTGAATTAAGATGCTGAATAATTGAGTTCCATGTGGGGTAGGTGGGGTGGGGTTCGGCGCTCATGTCACGAACAGAATTCTTTTATTTGGGTTGCCTACATGGTGAGTGCTAGAAAGGTGAGGGTTTTTTTAAGGTGTTTTTTGGGTGGTTCTGGCAAAAAAAAACACACCAAAGAACCACGCTTTACATTTTAACATTAATAAACATGCTATCATTAAAAAGGTAAACAAATAGGTAAAATGTGTTTTGCTTTTAACATAAGCAAGGTTTTAGATTTCCAAGTATTTATGCTCTAAGGATAGTATGACATTATGACTACATTACGAAGTGCAGATGTTTGGAAAATTGTACTTGATTTAACAGAAAATTGAAAATGAATGAAAAACGGAAGTACTGTTTGAAAGATATGTCATACAAAAAATTTAATAGTTTATTTTATTTTTTTTATTTTTTATTTTTTTTATTTAGCTAGTGGTAGGGTGACTTGTGTGCTCAGCTTTCTTTCAAACTTTGTCTGGGCAATAGCTGAGAGAACTCAACGTGTGGTATTTTAATACACCATAAAATAGAAGAGTATTGGAAAGAAATTGCGCCGTGCTAAAGTGTATTGAACGGATGCTAGTGGAGGCCATTTTGAATGTTGTTTAATAGTAAATGATTTCACGTTTCTAGATGTCTATACATTCTATTTTTTTTCAAATTCTGTTCTTTAATTCAAAAGTAAGTAAAACCCAGGATACTCTTGCACCTTTATGTGTGAAAAGTGCAGTTGAAGTAGATTTTATGTGAATATGTAGCCTCATGTTGTTGAAGCGTGTATGATCAGCTTCAAGTCCCCTCGCTTTAAACTTTGATAGACTCGTGCCAGGAAATCATTTGAGCTGAGTAGACTCAGGGACGTCTCACAGACAAGCAGAGGCGTAGCGAGGGGGGGGCGGGGGGGGGACATATGTCCCCGGGCGCCGACCTTAGGGGGGGCGCCAAATTGAAAGTTTGAGGGGGGGTGCAAATGAAAAGTTCGAGGGGGGGGGTGCAAATCGAAAGTTTGAGGGGGGGGGGTGCAAATGAAAAGTTCGAGGGGGGGGGGTGCAAATCGAAAATTTGCTCCCGAGGGGGGCGCCAAATTGAAAGTATGTCCCCGGGCGCCGGGAAGGGTCGCTACGCCTCTGCAGACAAGAACTTGAGATCCGAACACGAGACTTCTGGGCTATCATTCTATCACTCTACCTTTGCACCATCCCGGTCTATCCTGTATACAACGGGTTGTATATAAAATTACGACAGGACAACTCTGTTTCGTGTTGAGTAATATATTTCCCTTTGAGAATTGAATTAGAGTTCATATATTTATGTTAAGGCAACGGTTAGGGTAACGAATATTAAACTGATTAATTTGTTTACTGATGAAGTATAAACAGTAAGTTGTTAGACAGTTGTTTTTTACATTATTACGTACATGATCTTCACATAAACCTTTCTTACATTGACGGCAATCTCCAGTCTTTGTTTTGAGTGTTTTCCAAGCTATCTGTCGAAAGTGTTACCACTTGACAATTGGTCAGCTACAAACATCACCCTCATAAATCTATCCCCCTTACCCCGGATACCGTAGTAGGGTAGTTTTTGTCCTACGCTGACTCAAGTCATTATCACATTGCCTGTGGAACTAAGGGTACAGGTTATTATTGATTTGTCGTACCCAAACATTCGTCGTATCGTACTGATAAGGCGGAATATAAAGTCACGAGCCGGCCCGCTGCGTATCCTACGCCGCTATTTAGTTGTTTTATTTTCTACTTTTCAGTAATTCATAATTTGTGAATTCGACAGTACCAATGCTGCCACTGAAAATATTTGCTTTAAAACACTAACCCCCCAACCCCTACCCTACCACCCCCCACCCCCGTGAAAGCAGCCTCCTCTTAGTTACCTCCTGTAAGTTTAAAATCGTTTCAAACTAAATTATCTGCCCATAATAGCCGTCAACAAACCCGGCTCTACAATTTGTAAACATTAAGAGTGAACCACAGCTCACCAGACCATGTGGGGGTGGGGTGGGGGTGGTAGTGATAGTGATAGAGAGGAAGAGAGGGGACTGTAAGGAGGCGCTTGCAGCTTGTTTTCAAACGGCTCCCAGAAGAGAATCTAATATATAAAGCTCAATTCTGTAACGCATATGTATGTCGTTGGTTTTCGATGGATTTAAGTGTTAGATAATTATCGTGCGCATTTGTCTAAATTCATAAGTTAAAAAATTACTATCGAACTACATTAAAAACAATTTTCATTCCATGTACTTAGAAGAATAATTTTCAATTATGAACACGACATAAAATTTTTTAAAAGTGTATCGACGTTTATAAAATTTCTAAAATTGTGTCGGAAATGTATTGACTGCGCAGTTACTTCCCTTTAAAAAAAATCATAAGAAGAAAGAATTTACTTTTTATTATTACTTTGTTTTGGTGTTAAGAAAAAAAAATAATTACATAATTAGCGGGGATTGATTAAGTGCAATGTCGTTAGGTATTTTTAACACTGCCTTTTATTTATTCTATACACTGAACATACTGTTGAATAATTATTTTAAAAAAAATCAATAACATTTAATAAGCCAGGTCCTACAAATCCTATATGTTTATTTCTTTCCATTTTACGGATAAGCTTGGAGTATTATCATTTTTGTTCACAAAATTGAAACAGGCGCGTCCGCCGGCGCCCCCGCACGGTTTGATTTGGCACCCTGGGCTATCATGTGAGCGCTATGCTGCATAATTTTGTTTTGAACAGTGCGATAGACTATGGATAAGAAAGGTTACTATAGTCTTTAAGTGAATCAAATCCGGGCGTCCTCCGGCACCCCGACAGGGTGCTATTTGGCGCCCCGGGCTTTCCGGTGTACGCTAGGGTATCTACGTTCGCGTGAGTTCAAAAGACTATGAATAAGTTATGTACTATAGTCGTTTACTAAGTTCAATCAGGCGGTGACGTCATGGTGCGTCCTCTGGCGCCCAGACAGGGTGCTATTTGGGGTCCCGGGCCTCCCGTGTTCGGTTTCGCGCCTACGTTCATTAAAGTGAGTGCAAAAGACTATGAATAAGTTGGGGTACTATATTCGTTTATTAAGCTGAAGCAGGCGATTCAGCCCCGTGAGCACTTTGCGTTTATGTTCGCGTTAGTGTTTTCTTTGTGTTTAGGTTGGGTTTGAGTTAGTGGTTCCGTTTTGATTTGGTTCGTTTTTGTTCTTTATTTTTTCGTTTTCGTTTGTGTTTTATTTTCTTTGGGTTTGTGTTTGTATTTGTGTTTGTGGTTGGTTTTGCGTTTGGATTTGGTTTGTTTTCGTTTGTTTTTGCTTTTGTGTTTTTTTCTTTGGGTTTGTGGTTGGTTTTGCGTTTGGATTTGGTTTGTTTTCGTTTGCGTTTTCGTTTGTGTCTTTTTCTTTGGGTTTGTGGTTGGTTTTGCGTTTGGATTTGGTTTGTTTTCGTTTGCTTTTTTGTTTGTTTTTTTCTTTGTGTTCGTATTGGTGTTTGTGGTTGGTTTGTTGTTAGGTTTTTGTTTTCGTTTGTATTTGTAATTGTGTTAGCTTTTATTTGCGTTTTGTTTTTTTGGTTTTGGTTGGTTGTGGTTTGGGTGGGCAATGCAGGGTTTATGATGATTACTAAACACACAGGTAATGGTCTTTAACAGAAAGGTTTTTCACAGAAGCCAGAGCAGGGCCTGGCCGGGACGGCTAGTTATATATATAGATGTCATTGTTGTATTGTAGTTTAAAGGCTAGCACTATTGACAGCATAATGCTTTTGTTATGGTAAGCGTCGTGGTAGCTATTTTATATAACGGTACGGCTAATCAACAAGTTCCTGTTGAACTGAGTACCCATACGCTTTTAATTTACACTGGAGGGGGGGGGGGAGGGAGGAGAGGGGGGAGGGGGGCTCCAACATCACGACGACGTACAGCAATTGAAAACGAAAATAGAAATTGAGGATGACACAAAAATTAACCGTTTCTCTTGTCTACGATTTGAAAAAAAAGAGATAAAGAACAAAAAAGAAAGGCTGCGTATTCCCGATGGAATTTCTTTTTAATCAAATTGTCTCGGCTAGATAAGGGGAGAGAATTTAAATCCAATACAAGGGTTATCTCCCCCTTCCCCACTTCTTCCTTTTAAGTGTCTTATTATGCTATTCTGCCTTAGTTGCATGTATGTTGTTCAGTAGTTGATACCAGTAGGAATGAGGCGGGTAATCGCTGGCACTCTAGCGACCTGACGACACAGTTTTTACATTGTTGATTGCTCGTTGAGTGCCGATAGCGTACAGCCAAAACATGGCCGCCATTAGAACAAGGAGGAGGCGTGGGATGGGGGGGGGGGCTGATAGATCGATAGCTATTTCCTCAAATTAACGGCGAGCTGGTGGGGACAGACAGAGGAGGTGGGGGTTGGGGGGGGGGGGGGGTACCTACGATAAAATAAACAGTACTAGCGATATCAGGGAGATTTCGTCACAGCATGCCAGAGGAAGCCGTGTTTTTAGCATTCACGTAATTGTTTTCATGGGTTGAACATTGCGTGGTGGCGTTCGTTGTAAACACTTGTTCAGTACACAGTTCTATCTTTATGATATTTAGTGACTGTTTACTTTATGTCTTTTACAATATGTAATTGAATTTAAAGAGATTGTGTTAAGTGACTTGTGTTGAAGAAAAAACTATAGCAAATGAAATATGAATCAGACTTAATATAAACGGTGGTAGATGCACAAAATAAATTTCAATTCTTAATAACATTTTGTTCACGTTATTGGTAGATGTGAGAATCATTTTTGTAAGTGGTAACAAAAACGTCAAACTCTGTTTGATTAGCTGAATGTACTTGCCTTTCTGTTCATTATATCAGCACATTTTCTTGATTTTTTGACATCTGTATTTTTGGTCCACAAAAATATCTGCATTTTTTGGCCTCTTAATATTTTTCTTAAATTCTTTTGTAGTTTGGTCGCCATAATTATTAGGAGTTATCGGTCTTTGGCCATTATGTTACCAACATTGCATTGATTTATTGGCCTTTGTATTTTTCGTCACCACCACGACCTTGATATATTGGTGGCCTCTATTCTTTGTGTCACCGCCATGACCTTGATATATTGGCCTCTATTCTTTGTGTCACCACCATGACCTTGATATATTGGCCTCTATTCTTTGTGTCACCACCATGACCTTGATATATTGGCCTCTATTCTTTGTGTCACCACCATGACCTTGATATATTGACCTCTATTCTTTGTGTCACCGCCATGACCTTGATATATTGGCCTCTATTCTTTGTGTCACCGCCATGACCTTGATATATTGGCCTCTATTCTTTGTGTCACCGCCATGACCTTGATATATTGGCCTCTATTCTTTGTGTCACCACCATGACCTTGATATATCAGCCTGGCACCCGTACAGACCATGTCATTAAAACACTCCATTAACGGAAGCCTCGACCTCACGGCTTGACCGGCCCATCCTTCACAACATGAGCAGTAAGGAAATGTCTCTTTTATACGACCCTGCCTTTCCTCAAGTTGAGCAGTAAGGAAATGTCCCTTCAGTACCGGCCGGCACCATCTCCGTGTATTCAAATAGCTTGGTCTAACCGCATTCAAACTGTATAGTCATGTCTTCTGTTCCTACTGTGACATAGTTGGAACAGAAACAATACATCATGAGGTACTTTACTTATAGTACTGGACGATGTCTCCATTATATAGCTGGTAAGTAGGTCACCAACCAGTTCTATCGCTCATGCAGAATTTATTGAGCCGTAGAACTGGTTGGTGACCTACTTACCAGCCCTATTGCCGATGTGGACCGGAGGCCACGAGGTTAAACGTAGCTTGTTTATATTTATGCGATACTAGCCATCGGTTCCCGTTACACGTGAATTATACGCCTATATATTAATTTAATGTTATACTTATTTGGTATCTAAATCTATAATAGGCCACGTTCGCACTTCTCTCTCTCTCTCTCTCTCTCTCTCTCTGTCTGTCCGCAAAATATTTTCGCCGGACATCACATCAGAATCTACAGCGATATATCGAGAACTTTTTACGGACTTTTGTTGAAAATAATATGTTAGATGTTTTAAATGTATAACCACAATATTATTTAAAGAAGAAAAATATAAAATAAAGGCGTATTTGAATATAGAGAAACGGTATTATTTATGCAACCGGAAAAGTGTATAAACTTGGGACAAGAACGCATTTAACAATGACGTCACTTATTGTTTACACTAAAACACTAAAACAAGAGCACGAAACTGATGACGTCATCTTCCAAGTTTAGAATTTTAAAAAATGAACTATTTCATTCAAATATGATTTAGAGCTATGTACGCTATGAAATGTAGACTACACAAGACGATATTCTCAGCCTAAACTTAAAAAAATATTTTATCTATTTGGATTCTAGATCTAGAGATTCTAGATCTAGACTAGATCTAAATCTTCGCAAAAACTACACTTAGACGCTACGTCGCTAAGATCTATTCTAGATCTAGATTTAGACTATCTACTGTAGAATCTATTTCAAAAATAAATTTCTATAATAAACTTTTTCATGACTTAAGTATTTTATAGAAATCTGTGTTTGTTTAGCAACTAAACTGGCTAATTTTGGGTAAAAAAATAATTTGAAAAAAAATAGACATGTTCGTGTAAGTTATTTTTTAAACACTTCTTTTATTCTCCATATTTTAAAAGGTACCTAATTAGCTGAGATGGTAGTGTACTTGATACCAGACCAAGTCAAACCTAATTTTTTTTATATGTGAATCTTCCTATTTTAGACTATAAAGAAAGGAACTACTTTGGAAATCTTTGTTTATCTATGCAATTTGCTAATCTCTATAATATATGAAGCAAAGTTGTTGGGTGCCCGACATCGGGCACTTCCCGGCGCCGCAGGCGCTTCAAATTTGGCAGGATTTTGCCTTGGGGCGACAGAACACGGGGGCCGGTGCCGGTTGGCCTAAAGGTCTACGACGAGGGGGTCAAAACAGACCTCGACTGACCGGCGCCTTATATGAGCTATAAATCGAAAAAAATTTGTCCACGTAGGAACCTCTTCATAACTCCTGAGGTCGTAGACCGACCCTCGGGCGAATTAGTTAAGCATTCAAATTCTCAATGCTTTTGAAAGCCTAAGCGAAGCTGGGCAGCATGCCTAGTAAATAATACGAGCCGACCCGCGGCATATCATACGCCGCTATTTAGTTGTTGTTTTTTCTACTTTTCAGTTATTCATAATTTGTGAATTCGACACTACCAACGCTGCCACTGAAAATATTTCTTTAAAACACTCTAAGTAGCTCGTTAAGGACGATAACCCCCCCCCCCCTCCTCCCCCCCCCTCCTCCGTTAAAGTAAACTCCACTTAGTTCCCCCCCCCCCCCTACGTTTAAAATCGTTTCAAACTAAATTATCTGCCCCTAATAGTCGTCACTAAACCCGGCTCTGTTTGTAAACATTTAGAGTGAACCACAGCTCACCAGACCATGTAGGGGTGGGGGTGGTAGGGAGCGCGCTTACAGCTTGTTTTCTAGCGTCTCCCAGAAGAGAATTGTATATATATAGAAGATATAAAATAGTTTTAAGTCAAAACGCGATGTGCTTTTCTAGTGACAAAGCAAAAGATATAACTAAATAGCTAAAAATCCGACACATTTAAAATAACAGGCTACCAATATCTATTAGAGAAATAAAACAAAATTATATACATTATTAGTCAGCACCATAATAATATGAAATGCGCACACTGATTAAGAGACTTAAATGATTCTGCTAAAAACCCGGCTGTTCAATGGTCATTATGTGGATTTTTTAAAAGTAATTTGTATTAGTTTGACCGAGAAAATTGTATACATTTCATAGCGTACGTCATGATACGTAGATTTATAGAATCTAGATCTAAATCAAAATTTTTAAAAATTGTTCATTCCTTTATATTCTAAAGATGACGCCATTTATGTTGCGTTCTTTCCGTAGTTTAAACATGTGGCATGTGACGTCATTGTTTATTGCGGTCTTGTTAAAACCATAGCCACTTTTCTACATTCGCATATTGCTTGATTATTATTTTATTTCGATAAATAAAATTTAGTTGATACATTTAAAACATTCAACATATTATTTTCAACAAAAGTCCACATCTTTAAGTCCTCCATATATCGTTGAAGTCAATGATCTCTTAGGCTTGGGACAGAGAGAGAGAGAGAGGGGGGGGGGGGGAGAAGTGCGCACATGGGCTTTGATACTTTTGAGTTCAGTTTATAATTGACTAGATATGAAAGTAATGTTAATTATATGTTTAAGATTACTTACAGATGTTCTCGATTTAAAAAAAAAATGAAGCGAGCAATCATAAGCGGTTTCTTGTTTTTTATATTTCCTGTATGATGTTTAGCATCGGACGTTATGCGTAGGTTTGTTGAAAAATTACAGCGAAGCGTTGAGAAAGTAAAATCATTCTAATATATTGTATACATGATCGATTACGTATAATTGTGCGCGTATGATCTTTGTTGTATTACAGGTGATGTATTCAGAATGTGATATGTTTGGAATTTATTTTTACACGATTTTTTTTTTCAAATCGTACGTGTATGTTATTTATTTGATTACAGAAGATGCATTAAATCATTAAACATTAAACTGATTGTAACATTTTCATCTACCAGTGGCAATGACGACCTGGCGCCTAATACAGTTATGGAGTCGGCTAACCATCTGCCTCCTGCTCCTGTCCCTTAGCAGCTCCCAGAGCTGTTTTCCCATGGAGGATATTTTTCTCCGGTACCGTACCTGGGACCAGCAGATGTCGCTGACGTCACGGCGGGTGTACAGGGTAGGGGTGGAGGGGGATGACATCATGGAGGTGGAGGAGTACAGCCGTAACCATAGGACCACGAAGGTAGGTTGGCGGTGTGGTGTGTGGTGGTGCCTGGTTATGTGTGGAGGTGTGTGGTGGCGTGGTGGTATGTGGTATGTAGTGTGGTGGTGTGTGGTGGTGTGTGGTGGTGTGGTAGTGTGTGGTGGTGTGGTGGTGTGTAGTGGGGTGGTGTGTGATATGATGGTGTGTGATATAATGGTGTGTGGTGGTGTGTGGTGTGTGGTGGTGTGTAGTGGTGTGGTGGTGTGTAGTGGGGTGGTGTGTTATATGATGGTGTGTGACATAATGGTGTGTGGTTGTGTGTATTGTGTGATATGATGGTGTGTGATATAATGGTGTGTGGTGGTGTGTGGTGTGGTGGTGTGGTGATGTTTGATATGCTGGTGTGTGGTATGATGGTGTGATAGTTTGTTAGTGTGTGACGGTCCGTGGTGTGTGGTGTGGTGGCTTGTATGGTGTGGTGGTGTGTGGTGCTGATGGTGTGTAGTGGGGTGGTGTGTGATATGATGGTGTGTGGTGGTGTGTGGTGTGTGGTGGTGTGTGGTGTGGTGGTGTGTGATATGATGGTTTGTGATATAATGGTGTGTGGTGGTGTGTGATATGATGGTGTGGGGTGGTGTTGATATGATGGTGTGTGATATGTTGGTATGTGGTGGTATGTAGTGGTGTGTGGTGTGTGCTGGTGTGGTGTGTGTGGTGGTGTGTGGTGTGGTGGTGTGTGGTGTGGTGGTGTTTGATATGCTGGTGTGGTGGCGTGTGGTGTGTGGTGCGGTGTCTGTAATGGTGTGTGGTGTGGTGGTGTGTTCTAGTGTATGTTGTGTGCGTTGCATTGCTGTCACGACCTTGAAACTGTGACTGTCTGATGAGTTAGATTTTTAACTGACATTTTCAACCAAAATGTCGCCGAATCCTCGCTAGAAAGGCAGCTCGAGGAAAGTGGTTTCGCGACCAGCATAGAGAAAGATGTTAGAAGATCGCTATCGACAAACTCAGACTCGGTGATAAAAACTAACAATAGCATCTCTATCGGTCCTGTCAACATATACATACAAACCTTCTACATTCCCTGTAAACATACAAACATGTTGTTCTATAACCCTTTTGACTTTCGATAATCATACATCCATCCCTCTATAATACTTGCACACACGGCCCCTCTATATATATTTTTATAGATGTCGTTGGACTGTATATCGTGCCCACTACTCTATTACTGAGATGAAATCCACAGATGAGGGCCAAGGACATCATGAGAGACGACTATCTATGTTTTATGTATTGAGCGAGTTTTCAATATACTATAATATAATATATCTCCTACACAAAATATACCAACATCCATCCCCTCATATAACATATCCCCTATACTAAATATACCACCATCTCTCCTCTCATATGACACTACATATACCACCATCTCTCCCCTCATATGACACTACATATACCACCATCTCTCCCCTCATATGACACTACATATACCACCAACTCTCCTCTCATATGACACTACATATACCACCATCTCTCCCCTCATATGACACTACATATACCACCATCTCTCCCCTTATATGACACTACATATACCACCATCTCTACCCTCATATGACACTACATATACCACCATCTCTCCCCACATTTGACACTACATATACCACCATCTCTCCCCTCATATGACACTACATATACCACCATCTCTCCCCTCATATGACACTACATATACCACCATCTCTCCCCTCATCTGACACTACATATACCACCAACTCTCCCCTCATCTGACACTACATATACCACCTTCTCTCTCCTCATATAACACTACATATACCACCATCTCTCCCCTCATCTGACACTAAATATACCACCATCTCTCCCCTCATATAACACTACATATACCACCATCTCTCCCCTCATTTGACACTACATATACCACCATCTCTCCCCTCATATGACACTACATATACCACCATCTCTTCCATCATATAACATATCCCCTACACTACATATACCACCATCTCTCCCCTCATATGACACTACATATACCACCATCCCTCCCCTCATATGACACTACATATACCACCATCTCTCCCCTCATATGACACTACATATACCACCATCTCTCCCCTCATATGACACTACATATACCACCATCTCTCCCCTCATATGACACTAAATATACCACCATCTCTCCCCTCATATGACACTACATATACCACCATCTCTCCCCTCATTTGACACTACATATACCACCATCTCTCCCCTCATATGACACTACATATACCACTTACTCTCCCCTCATATGACACTACATATACCACCATCTCACCCCTCATCTGACACTACATATACCACCATCTCTCCCCTACAGTACCGCATCATCTGCGACATTGCCTACGGCGGCAACAGATACCTGGTGAAGCGCGAGACAGCCTACGGTGCCAGTTTCCAGTGCATCCACCTGGAACAGCTGTCTCAGTTTATCCTGAGGATCAGCCGCTCGGACACCGGAAATTTGCCGAAACGGGTAAATTGTCTTGCTAAAACAGGAAAATCTTCCTCCCCTCCCCCCTCTCAGTAAATAGAACATCTATCATTTGCATAATTCTAACGCTAATTATATCTGGTCAACAAAAATATTATTAAAAATTGCTATCACCAATGTTTTTTCTGACTATGATGACAAACTACCTGTTTAAACGTGTGATGTTATCACCGATGTTATACCTGACTATGATGTTATCACCGACGTATACCTGACTATGATGTTAAACTACCTGTTTAAACGTGTGCTGTTATCACCAATGTTTTATCTGACTATGATGTTAAACTACCTGTTTAAACGTGTGATGTTATCACCGATGTTATACCTGACTATGATGTTAAACTACCTGTTTAAACGTGTGATGTTATCACGAATGTCTCACCTGACTATGATGTCAAACTACCTGATTATAAACTTTGTCCCATGCCCTCCACAGATCAACTGTCTAGAAGACACCTACATGGCGGACCCGGTAGTGCTGATAGCTGTGAGAAAATACTTCACGGACTCCTGCCCGCTCATCGGTGGATTTCAGCTGTACCTGGACGTCGGTTCCGACTCCTCCTGCAAGAGGTCAATGACCTCGTACAGTCCAAGCATCCAGTTTAAGTGCGACTACACGGACTCTGGCAGCGTGGTTCTGGACTTTGGACCCGACTGTCTGCCCCGAGCACTCGCAGCCAGTTCGGTTTTTCCGCGGGAACAATACCTGTTTAGGATGGCATGCGTGGGTGGGTGGGAAAAAAACGAGATCACTTCTTTGATCTTAAAGATGCAAGGCGTGGATAACATGTTTTGGTGTCTTGTGTACCGACCTTTTTCAACTGCGGAAAATTTTCACCTGACTCTGGACGGTAGCTGTTTGCGGAGACAAATTGGGCCAGGTGATACTAACGTGTTGTCTGGCATCTTAGTGCCCTACCTTCAAGCAAATCACTTGCAGTGTACAACAAGCAGTGGCAGCAAGTGTAAGAACGGCAAGGACGTCTGCAGTAATCCTTCATCGTGCCCTAAACAATGCGGTCGCTGTCAGAAATATGTCGATGCCAACAGATTCTGCCAGTTCTCGCACAACCTTACTGGCACCTGGTCAACGCTGTCTCCGGATATTAAAATAACAATAAACGGAAGCGGCGTCTCAGGGACGTACGGCCAGTTCAGCTGCTTCAAAGAGAGCCTCAAGTTTTCGTACACTCTAGTACAAACAGGCGGCGACGACGCAGTTTGTCAGCCCACCTACGCATGCGCGCACATCGAGAATTTCGCCACGGATATGCTGGTGTTTCGTATACGACCATCGATGCGTAACGGCTCCGGGGAACTGATACCGTGCGAGAAGAACACGGGAGCTCTGTTTTACGGTAAACCCAGGGCTAAAGACGAGCCAAAACTGCTCATCTCCAGTAGCGAGTTAAAGGTGAGCAGTTGCAACATCTCCTCCCCTGCGGTGTACCCCACCACGTACAAAAACTGCAAGCTGCTGGTCAGAAAATGCTCCGGCGACTGCCAGACCTTGACGGTCGCCTACGACAGGGAGACCTGCAGTAACAAGACCTACAGGGACGAGCAAATCGCCGCCAACCACACGTGTTACGGCACCGTCAAGTTCAAAGGTCAGACGCGGGGAATCATCGCCAAGTCCTGGCACACCGACGACTTCCACTGTTGGCTGTTCACCAGCAGCTACCTCTACATCCTGGCCGTGGAGGATTGTAACCCCATCTCCGCGGAGCGCATCGTTAGTGACAGCAACTCTCTCCGAGAACACGACCCTCTCAAGACTCTAACCATCCAAGCAGAAGACCAGGAAAACTCAGCTCATGGTAGTTTAACACACTCAATTCTAACAGACTTTCTGCTTCTGATGTTGTATTTCATTTTTATAACACACTGATCTCTCTTTGTATGTGCTTATTTATATTTTTATAAAATGATTTTAAAATTCCAGCGTATTTTATGATTTGATCTGTGATCATTATTAATTTCTGATTGGTTGAGATTTGACAAATTGTGCTGGCACACTCGACCATTAGACCCGTGGGTAGACGAGCCTCAAGAACTGTGAGATTTGTTTGAAAGGAAGACGATTGGTAGCTGGGGTAACTAATAGAACAGCCAATCGCTGGGGTAACTAATAGAACAGCCAATCGCTGGGGTAACTAATAGAACAGCCAATCGCATCTGCAAATAATAATGAGAGCCGGGGAAGAGGATGCACGTTGTAGCATATATAGGCTACACATTCATTCAAACTTTAACACACACATACACCCGCACACACACACACACACAATATATATATATATATATATATATATATATATATATATATATATATATATATATATATACTCGTCAATATACAATATATTATTTTTGAATTAAAACAAAGATCCTTTACAAACATATTCTTTATTTATGAATTACTGTAACTTCTTAAAATAACTACTAGATTTCATTGTCATTGTTAGGTATTAACTAACTTACACAAAATTGTTCTGATTTATTTATGTTTTAAGAACTTTTGTCCAATAGAGTCCAATATCTGTACGGGTGTATGCATGAGTTTCTATCTACGTTAAATATACCTATGCTAGGCTATCGTATGTATTCAAACTTTGCACATAGTTAACACCCATTGACTGCACAAAGTTTCAAACTATACTGTAGCACTAAGGGAGGGAATTATCTAATTTTTTGCAGAAATTTTATCTGGGAAGAGTTGTAGTTTCTTGCTAGTTTGTTTTAAGTTTGAAACAATATACTTTGTTCACAAGGGGAAGTGGTTATACATTTTTACATTTTTTACTGTTTCTTTAATCTTCATTATTTTTAAGGTGGCCTACTGCACATTGAAAACTAAGCTACGCTTAGATAAATAAATGGAATAATTGACATAATTTCTGATTGTTCATGTCACTAATTGAGTCGGCTCTACGGATGAAAATCTATGACAAAAATATATTTTTGCTCTAGAAGCATTTTTATATATCTTAGTACATTACTTTAGCGTGTATGAAAAACACAGTTTTGATGTCATAATTAGGATGAGTGGTATGGAGGCGGATTGTAAGTTATGTGAAAAAATATTTTGACAATTTTAATTTTCGCAAAATCTGTTTTTTAAAGAACGTAAAGCGTATTTGGGCTATTTGTACGTATGGCTGGCATATGGGGATTTGTGTTGATGTCATTATTTTACTGTTTTACTCATCTTTGTACGAGTTTTGCGTGTTATTAAAGTGATTGGACTTTGATTGTTTGTTTTTCTAACATATTTCTTTGTAAAAAAAAAAAAGTTCAGTTCCCTTTTCGAATCCAACTAGCTATGGGGCAAGTCAAGTAGAGTTCACCTGTTACTAATCATGTATTAGGGTTTGACATGGTCGGACCTAAGAGCGTATGATGTAACTTCAAAAGCCCTGAGTTCACATCACAGGTTAGCTGGGGGCATCAAACGCTGTAGGAGAGACAACTCTAAAATTAAACAACTGCTGATTGTTCTTGGATGGACACAGGCAATGGAAGAAAACCCAGAAAGAAAAGCAGGTTGAAATCAGAGCCGTTTGTCGCATGAAAAGTTGACTCGTCGTATTCAAATATGCTGGAGGAATTCCCCTTCAACAAAATAATTAAGAACGATATAGATAAAAGACGAAGCATTAAATTAGCGAATGCCGAATCATGTGATCAACATCGATGGTATGCAACATGCTATCACATCAAGTCTGATGTTTTTGTTGACAGAAAAATCTAGTTTGAGATTTGGCTCAACATGAGTGAGGTCTATCCCGGATAGTTTGAGATTTGGCTCAACATGAGTGAGGTCTATCCCGGATAGTTTGAGATTTGGCTCAACATGAGTGAGGTCTATCCCGGATAGATTGTTAATACGTGACCACTCGACAAGCCAGCCCCTTTTTGTCGTAGAACTCTCCAGCGTGTAGAACCCATTTCATCACCATTTCATCATCTTAAATCTTCTAGAGCAGGGGTCTCCAAACTACGGCCCGCGATGTCCTCTCATCCGGCCCGCGGAGATCCTTTTGTCCACGGAAAAACCGTTTGTTGGTGATGGCGGAGAAACTTGCCCAGAAAAATCAAAGACATTCCTGGAAGAAGTTGGCCATCGAACTGAAATTTGATAGTTAATGCGGCCCTCGGACTGAAAATTTTGGAGACCCCTGTTCTAGAGGGTGGGGGATGGGACGATGGCTTGGGGAAGGGGAAACGTGTGTGGGGTAGTTCTCCAGCTACTGAAAATGTGAAAATAAGGGATCTTACAGAAGTAGCACATTCATTCAGTTAAAAAATATTGTTTTTCTTTCCCCCCCTCCTCCCATACCTTTTAAAAAAAAATTGAAATAATCTCCCCTTCTACAAGTCAGTATAAAATAAAAGGAAAATTGCCTCCCCCAGCTGTTTAAAAATTAATTAAAACAGCCTCCCACGAAAGCTGCTTCTTAAAACTGTACACAATTTGGATTGCATCACGTATAGATCTTACGCTTAATTACTAGTCTAATTAACCTACAAACCACAATTTTTTCTGATCAATGAAGCAACGTGTTCCTTGAGTCAGATGGGACACAACTCTGCTAAGATGAAACACGCACAGTTACTCGCTCGGTTACTTTTTACATGTGGGCTTGTAGTTATACATGGCCAAGCTACGGAAACAGCATTCCCAGATGAGCTGGAAGCGGAATACGACTATATAGTTGGTACGTTTCTATTGCACTCGTTGCTATACTAGTTTTATACTAGGTAGATAAATAAGTAAAATGTATGCAGATAGATCAGTTAAAAAAAAAGAAAAGGTAGATAAATCAGTAAAGTAAAAGTAAAAGTAAATATGTAAATTAGTAGGTAAAAGTAGGTAAATCAGTAAGAAACTGGATAAATCAGTAAAGTAAACGTAGAGTTAGACACATAAATCAATAAATAAAAGTAGATCAGTTAAGTGAAAGTTGTACTTTACTGATTTGTGTACTTTTACATTACTGATTTATCTAAATTTATTTTATTGATTTATCTTCTTTTAATTTACTGATTTATCTATTTTTACTCAACTAATTTATCTAATTTAAATTTACTGATTTATCTACTTTTCCTTTAATGATTTACCTACTTTTACTTAACTGATTTATCTACTTTTACTTTACTGTTTTATCTACTTTTCCTTTTACTTTACACCTTCCCCAGTGGGTGCCGGGTCAGCAGGATGTGTTGTGGCAGGTCGTCTGTCAGAAGACAGGGGCGTCACCGTGTTGTTGGTAGAAGCTGGTGGGGACGACAGGGGGAACCCTTTTATCACCGTGCCAGCCTTCGCGTCCCTCAACTTTCGAACAGACAACGACTGGCAGTATTTCACGGAGCCACAGCCGGGTGTAATGAAAGGTTTTGTTAACGGTGTAAGTATGTAATGATGTAAGTACGATAATGGCGTAAATACGATAATGGTGTGAGTACTATAATGGTGTAAGTACGATATTGATGTAAGTACGATAGTGGTGTGAGTACTATAATGGTGTAAGTAAGATAATGGTGTCAGTACGATAATGGCATGAGTACAATGATAGTGTAGGTAAAGTAATGGCTTTTACTTAAAAGATGTACAATTTTTTCTATGTCTGATAATATGACTATTCATCATAAAGTGAAATCTCAACAGCGTTCGTACTGGCCTCGTGGTAAAGTTCTAGGCGGTACTGGCAGCATCAATGGCATGCAGATAACTCGAGGCTCCAGACACGACTTTGACAGGTGGGCCAGGTACGTCAGAGATAACAGCTGGGACTACAACCATGTCTTACCTTACTTCAAGAAGATGGAGGACATGCTGGTGCCGGAACTCAGGAACTCAGGTTATTCCGTTTGTCCAAATATTTATCACTAAAATATATTGATTTGGAAAGTAATTATGGCCTAAAGAGAATCTTTGAAGCAATGGTTTGAAAAAATAATTTGCTATTATATTCTGATCGGCGTTGTCAGTATTATAGTTTTAGAAGCATTTGCGGTACAATGAAATAATGGTAAGTTGTAGAGATTATATTAAAAAATGCCTCTTCCGATGAACGATGAATAGCTAATAGTCAAGTAGCAAGAGTGAAAATGGTTATTAACATTATGTTTATCATATACATATACATACATACATATATATATATATATATATATATATATATATATATATATATATATATATATATATATATATATATATATATATATATATATATACTAGCTGCATCCCGTGCTCCGCCACGGTAAATCTTTTTTAAATGTACCAACTTGGGAACAGAACAAAACTAAACACAACACAAACGAACGCAAAAAAAAAAAAAAAAAAAAACAAAAAAACGAAAAAAACAAACACAACACTCATAACATAAACACAATTTAAATGCAATCATAAAGGCATATTGCTCACAGTCTAGCCCGTAGCGCCAAATCGCGCCCTTTCCGGTGATTTGCACCCCCCTCAAACTTTCGATTTGCACCCCTGTCCCCCCCCCCCCCCGCCCTAAAACTTTCGATTTCCACCCCCCCCCCTCGCAAATTTTTTCCAACCCAATTTGGCGCCCCCTAAGGTCGGCACCCGGGGACATATGCCCTCCCCTCGCTACGCCTCTCCTATAAAACCCCTAGCTTGTCCTCAAACCGAAAGATAGAATAATAATTAGTAAACAGTATAAATAATAGGCAGTATTTAAAATATCCGTGTTTTACCTACAATATTTCACTTTATCCATTCACGCATTTTTTTCCAGTACTTTAAATTTTAAAAATTTACAATAGAGTTTCATAACTAAAACTATTGCGCACCTAATGAACGTGATGACGCGTCTATAATAGTGCTGAATAGTTGATTAAAAATTATAAGTAATAAACAGAAGGGCCTACATTCAGTGAATAAAATAAATAAAAGATTGCCTTTTATCAATCCATGCTAATTATAATTTTCTAACAATAATTTCCTCTTACACATCCACATAATTTGCATTCACATTTTGCTAATTATATTATTGCAACACTATTTCCTTCTATGACGAACGTATATTTGCTTTCACATTTTTTATTAGCGTGAGTTTAATGTATTTTTAAATTACCTCCTTTGTCAAAATTAGAAAAGAGTTAAATTCATTTGATTTTTCTAACCTACAGTTATTATGTTATTAAAATGTATCCACTTTTTCTAGGAATATTAACGAAAACTATATTTGACATTGATCCTTTTAATATGTTTTAGCAATGTGCGTGTATTTAATATTTTCTTTACGTTATGCAAAATTGTACAAACAGTGGAAATTATAAAATAGCTCTATGCCGCTATATAAACAAACCCTACTCTAATACTTATAATAAGACACTGCGGTGCACTGAAAAGCACAGCATGGTGCGTAGTTTACTTTTATAGTCCCAAAATCTATAGCGATGACGGACGGAAGGAAGGAAGGAAGGACAGACACAGCCCGCTTATATTATAGATATATATATATATATTCAAAATCTTTTGGAAAACGTAACATTGCGCAGTTATGCCATTCAACGGCTGTGATTTAACACGAGATATGTTTTAGTGATTCCATAACCGCAGTGCGCACTTAACTTCTGTCAAATGTAACACCTGACATGATCACGCCACAGACTATCACGGAAAAGGTGGGCCCGTCCCTGTCAGCATCACGGAACCTCTGCCCATCGTTGACCGGCTGCTTGAAGCTGGGAGAGACACCGGCTACACTGTGAACCCAGACTACAACGGTGCCACACAAGAAGGTATCTGCTCAATCACTTTCTTACGTACCACCATTAGCTATAGAGCTACGGTGACCGGAAAGATGCGCAGCGGAAAAAGGCGTAGAGGAAAAATGCGCACTAAAAATTGCGCAAGGGCATTATTTTTTTTTAATCGAGCATATACAGACATTAAAACAGAGAGTGACTACAATTTCATTGTAGCATAATAAAACTTATTTCCACGAAATATGACAAAATTAAACTGTAATAGTATAATTAGTTTATATTAGCGCAATTTTTCTATTTGCCCAATTTTCCGTTGCGTAGTTTCCAGAGTGCGCATTTGTCTGGGTACCTAGAACTTCATATGTCCAATCACAGATTTGTATAAAATTCGACCCCTCGTAAAACCAAGTTTTAAAATAACAATTACAGTCTTTGTTTTTGTTTTTATTGCAACACATTAGTTGATCAGTAATCCAAAACAATAAAAATCGATGAGCTACCACAAGGAAATATCAATTTTCTTTCACAGGAATATCTAGGCCTCAGGTCAACGTCAAATTCGGCCAGAGATGGTCAACGTCCAGGGCTTACATCCACCCAGCGTTAAACAGGACAAACCTTCACGTCTCGCTCAACTCTACTGTCACCAAAGTACGTGATAAGTCTGTCTACAGTAACAGATGTCTGTCTGATATAGGACATTGTCAGAGCATCATTTGTCATAAAACATTCTAACAAACGCCAGCAGTTGTTTTAGATTGGGTTAACGTTTGACTGTGTTATAGGTACAAATTGACGGGGACAGAACTACAGGTATTGTTTTCATCAGAAACGGGAAAGAGACGGAAGTCAAAGCCAGACATGAAGTCATCCTGTCAGCAGGAACGGTTGGCTCTCCACAGATTCTAATGCTGTCTGGTGTTGGTCCTAAGGAACATCTGGAAGCCTTGAAAGTTATTATATATATATATATATATATATATATATATATATATATATATATATATATATATATATATATATATATATATATATATATATATATAACATGAAAAGAAAAACCATACATTTAAATATAATTACAAAGTTTAATTTTCTGGAGATGTTATTAACCAACTAATTAGAATGTTCTAGGAGTTGATCTGTTGCCATCTATGTTTACGACGTCTGTGTGCAGTGTTCTACATGTGTCCACCTCATGTCTCCAGATACAAGTCAAGCGAGATCTCCCTGTCGGGTACAATCTACAGGACCACTTGTTCTTTGAAGTTGGTATCAAGATCAATCAGTCCTTGACACTGAACCGCCATTACAGGACAGACCCAGCGAACATCATCAAGTATGTTATCAATGGCACTGGTAAGTGGCTGCTTGGATATAGAATCTTCAATTTTTAAGACAAATGGTTGCTACATGTGTATTAAGTCGTCTTCTGTAAATTGTACGGTAAAGCAGTTTTTAAGGTCATATTGTTTATTTGTTGAATGTGCACTGAATCTTCTTTTCTACATTGTACCCATGCAGTTTTTTTTAGATCACCTTGTAAGTTGCTGTACGTGTACAGAATCGTTATAATCTTTGTACATTGTACACAAAGCAGTTTTTAAATCACTTTGTAAGTTGTTGTAAGTGTACAGAATCTTTATGTAGATTGTACACAAAGCAGCTTTTAGGTCACATAGTAATGTGTTGTATGTCGTTTGTACATTGTACACATGCAGTTTTTAGATCATTTTGTGAGCTTTTACATGTGTACAGAATCGTACCTTGTACAAAGCCATTTTTTAGACCATTTGTAAGTTGTGGCATGTGTACAGCATCCTCTTAGGCATACATCATGCACAGTTTTTAGGCCATGTAGAACAGAGACTTAGTTCGAATGATCTTACAGAAGACATTGCTCACGGGTAGAGTTAAACACTGTACAACGTATTCTAACAGGTCCTCTCGCCTCGCCTCCGTACCAGGCTCTCGCGTTCAAATCATTGTCCAATAACTCAAGTTTCCCGCCGGAACTACAGCTCGAGTTCCCTGTCCTTCTTCCAGGAACATCAGACGGCACCCTGGGCTACACACCGGAAGTGAGTCACCAACATTAGCTCAGATTTTTCCAACCCTGATTCTAATCACGTGACTACGTACGTTTGTTTTTAATATCCTGACAGATACTAGCTGAGATGAAGAAGAGAGACTCAGCACAGTACGGACTGATGTGTAACCCAACTTTGATACGGCCAAAAAGTAGAGGCAGGATAACACTTCGCTCGGACGATCCTTTCGATAAGCCGATAATTTATGCTAATTATCTCAGTGACAAGGACGATATCGATGTTTTGATTCAAGGTAAGCGAAACTGAAATTAGGACAAGGTGTGTGTTGTGTTGTTTGCAGTGTTTCTTCAGACTTGTTTCTCCAGAGGAGGGGGGGGGGGCACCTGAACTTTTCAGAGGGGTGCGGGGAGCAGACTGGTAAAAGTATATATTTTGTATATAAATTCTAAAATTCTATTTCGTTCGACAAGGGGGGGGGGGGGGTAGACATTCTTCGAAGAGATGCCTGATTGTTTGATGTGAGGTTCGAGCAAAAACATTATAGTCGGATTTCTATCTGACGTTGACCTTCCGAAATCCTCCCCTCAGGTATCAGAGAGTGTGAAAAGATTGTCAATACCAGCACCATGCAGGCTATTGGGGCTGAATTAACTGACGACACGCCCGTGTCCCAGTGTTCCCGGTTCACGTTCAGATCTCGCGAGTACATGGAGTGTCTGGTCAAGCTGAGGCCATGTAGTGACTATCACCCCGTGGGGACCTGCAAGATGGGACCTAGAGATGACCCTACGGCCGTGGTGGACTCTCAGTTGAGGTAATTCAATTGAATCTCATTTTTCTATCATTCTGTGTCCGAATTGGCTAACTTGTGTTAAGAATATATATATATATATATATATATATATATATATATATATATATATATATATATATATATATATATATATATATATAATTTATATTTATTTATTTCTAATCCTAGAGTACACGGAGTACGTGGTCTGCGCGTAGTGGACGCCTCTATAATGCCAGACATTGTCTCCGGGAATCTACAGGCCTCTGTTATCATGATTGCTGAGAAGGTTGTCGACCTAATTATCAAGACCCTAAACTAAAACACTGAAGATATGCATTAAAATATTTGGCTTTTAACTTGGTGTATCCTGTTATTTTACATAAACGTATAACTCACACATAGGCATAAAAATGCATTAATTTAAAGTGATTTAATATTTAAAAGTTTTAGCAATCTTTACCAAAGAGTTTTCGCAGATTGTTGTTTATCATTAAAATTTTTAGACAAAAAAAAGTTGAGCGGGCGTGTGTACGCGTGTATTTCCTAAATTGAGTGAACCAGTGTGCGAACGTGCTTGTGCGTATTTGTGTGTGCATGTATTTTTCGCAAATGCAAAAGCATCATTTTGTGGATGTACGCGTAAAAAGAAATTCGCACAAGCACGCTCGAAAAACTCGCACTCATTTTCGGAAATGCACGCACACACACATCCGCACACAAACTATCTGCGTAAATACACAACCACACAAAAACGCACAAGCACGTCTTCTTACACGCGCTCCAATTTCCGGAAATGCACGCATAAATAAACACGCAGTAGGTCGGAACGATGTCCGGAATTACAAGCACACGAAAAACAGGCACAATCACTCACGCGTATAGACGAAAAAAAGTGCGGGAAAACGCGAAAAATACTCACCATCACGGCCGCAAAACTTTTTAACAATAAAAGTAAATACACGCAAGCGAAAAACAGGCACCATCACGTCAGCAAACAGGAATAAAAGCACGATTTAAAAAAAATAACCAGCACAAACGCACAAGTCGGAAGGGTGTCCCGAAATACAATAAAATCTATATACATATAATTCTCTTCTTGGAGACCATAGAAAACACCAAGCTGTAAGCGCGCTCCCTACCACCCCCCCATTACATGTTCTGGTGAGCTGAGGAGGGAGGGTGTTATCGTCCTTAACGAGCTACTGATAATGTTTTGAAGAAAATATTTTCAGTGGCAGCAGTGGTACTGTAGATTTCACAAATTATGAATTACTGAAAAGTAGAAAATAAGACAACTAAATAACGGCGTGTTATACACCGCGGGTCGGCTCGTACAATATAAAACACTCACAAGCGCGCATGCACACACTGGAACATGATTGTATAAAAACCCTAACACATGTTAATACATTATATGAAAGCCGTAACACATAACACATATAACAACACATTATATAACAGTCGTAACATATGATAACATGTTAACACATTATTTAAAAGCCTTAACACATGTTAACACATTATTTGAAAGCCTTAACACATGTTAACACATTATTCAAAAGTCTTAACAGATGTTAACACATTATTTAAAAGCTTTAAAACATGTTAACACATTATTTAAAAGCCTTAACACATGTTAACACATTATTTGAAAGCCTTAACACATGAAACACATTTATTCAAAGTCTTAACACATGTTAACTCATTATTTGAAAGTCTTAACACATGTTAACACATTATTTGAAAGCCTTAACACATGATAACACATATTTTGAAAGCCTAAACACATGTTAACACATTATTAGTAAGCTTTAACACATGTTAACATTATGTGAAAGCCTTAACACATACTAACACATTATTTGAAAGGCTTAACATATCTTAAATCATTATTTGAAAACCTTAACACATGTTAACACATTATGTGAAAGCCTAAACACATGTTAACACATTATTTGAAAGCAGTAACATATGTTAAAACATTATTTGAAAACTTTAACACATGATAACACATTATTTCAAAGCCTTAACACATGTTAACACGTTATTTGAAACCTTAACACATGTTAACACATCAAATGAAAGCCCTAATACATGTTAACACATTATTTAAAAGCCTTAACATTATTTGAAAGCTTAAACACATGTTAACATTATGTGAAAGCCTTAACACATGCTAACACATTATTTGAAAGCCTTAACAATGTTAACACATTATTTGAAAGTTTTACCACATGTTAACACGTTATTTAAAAGCCTTTACACGTGTTGACACATTATTTAAAAGCCTTAACACATGTTAACACAATATTAGAAAGCCTTAACACAAGTTAACACATAATTTGAACGCCTTAACACATGTTAACGCGTTATTTAAATGCCTTAACACATGTTAACACACTATTTGAAAGCCTTAACACATGTTAACACTTTATTTTAAAGTCTTAACACATGATAAAAAAAATATGTAAAAGCCTTAGCACATATTAACAAATTATTTGAAAGACTTAAAACAAGTAAACACATTTTTTGAAAAACTTAACACATGTTAACACATTATTTGAAAATTGTAACACATGTTATCACATTATTTGAAAGTTTTAACACATGTTATCACAATATTTGAAAGCCTTCACACAAGTTAACACATAATTTGAAAGCCTTAACATATGTTAACACTTTATTTGAAAGCCTTAACACATGTTAACACACTATTTGAAAGCCTTAACACATGTTAACACAATATTTGAAAGCCTTCACACAAGTTAACACATAATTTGAAAGCCTTAACATATGTTAACACTTTATTTGAAAGCCTTAACACATGTTAACACACTATTTGAAAGCCTTAACACATGTAAACACTTTATTTTAAAGTCTTAACAAATGCTAACACATTATTTCAAAGCCTTAACACATGATAACAAAATTATATAAAAGCCTTAGCACATATTAACAATTTTTTTGAAAGACTTAACACAAGTAAACACATTTTTGAAAGCCTTAACAAATGTAAACACATTATTGGAAAGCCTAAACACATGTTAACACATTATTTTGTAATGTTAACACATTATTTGTAAGCCTGATTACATGTTAACACATTATTTGAAAGTCTTAACACATGTTAACACACTGTTTTAATGACTTAACACATGTTCACATATAATTTGAAAGCCTTATCACATGTTCACACATTTTATGAAAGCCTTAACTCATGTTAACACATTATTTCAAAGTCTTAAGACATGTTAACACATTATTTCAAAGCCTTATTACATGTTAACACATTATTTCCAAGTCGCTTGACTTCGGTGATCGGACCGGAAAAGTTGTCATCAACATTGTATGGCCGTATATATACAATTACAAAAAAGTAGCATTTTATACTGATGTGTACATGAAACGTTTGATATAAGCAACACACACTAATAAAACCTAATATTCGTTTATTAAAAATAACTCAAGAAAAATACTTCCAACCTTCGCCTTTTTTTTATTTTAAAAAAAAATAAAAATACAATTTAAATAAATATTTAAAAAGATGAAAAAAAAAAGTTCAAAAGTTCAATCTACAGCACGTGGTGTTCCCAAGCAGTCACCCATCTAAGTACTAACCACGCCAGACGTTGCTTGACTTCACGTGTTTCTAAAACCCTCAAAACTAATCTTGGCATCCCTTCTTTTCACAATGGTTTGATCTGTTCTGACACCCCTATTTCTCTCAATAATGTAATAAGCAATAAATTGTTTCCTTTTCCGCAGTTGAAACTCATATTTCAGAAGATTTCTTTAATACTGCATTATTGAACAGTGATGATAAAATTAAACTCCCCTTCCCACCCCCATTCCCTTCCTTGTCGCATCAAAATATACTGTTGACTTTTTTTTTAGCCTGACAACGCGATGTCGTAAATGACATAACAATGTCACAGGTTATGTAACATCAGTTACTTCATTCAAAAATGTTATGTAACCAGGCATAAGCTGGTCTCGACTTTGTGGGTTGTGTTTCTAAAAAACTCATAATTATGTCCTGTCATCCCTTTTTTTCACAATTGTTTGATCTGGTCTGACAACCCTACTTCTTTACTTAATTTTCAGCACGCGCATGTAAAAAAATGTCTTAATATTGGTATCAAACTAATAGACTCTTCCTATAAGAGGTGTGTTATTATGAAGGAATCATAGTATTATTACCTACAGTAATTTGGACAAGGATTTGGGTTAGGGCTATGGTATAACTTGGATTTGTGTTTGATTAATAATATATAATGGTTGGCTTCCAATTACCGATGGATGTTTAATAAACAATCTAATAGTTTAGTTCTACAACTTTCCGTAGCCTAACACCCCTTTTCAGAAGATTCCAAATTCTTTAATAATTGTGCCAATCACAACACAATCAACCCACCCCCCTCCTCCCTTCTATCTCGTTCATGAAAAGTGTTCACAATTTTTAAAAGTCCAACAGCTAAACATCGGAGTCATGGATGACGTAACAAGATCACAGGTTACGTAAAATCAGTTATGTCTTTATAAAGTGTTATGTAACGGTGTAGTCGGTTTCGAATTTGTGAGCTGTTTTTCTAAAACACTCAAGAATGAAGTCCTGTCATCCCTTTTTTCACAATGGTTTGCTCGGTTTTGTCACCCCTACTTTTTATTAATCGATTGTTAGTTACGCGCACTTTAAAAAAAATCTCTTAATATTTGTATCAAACTAATAGACTCTTCCTATAAAGGGTGTGTTATAATAAAAATAATCTCGGATTATCACCTACAGTAATTTGGGCAATGATTAGGGTTTGGGCTTTGTTATAACTTGGATTTGGGTTTGATTAATAATATGTAATGGTTGGCTTTCAATTTCCGAAGGATGTTTTAATAAACAACCTAATACTTTTGGCCTACTACTTTCCGTAGCCTAACACCCCTTTCCAGAAGATTCCATATTAATCAAACAGGTTTGCCAACAACAGAAATTTCACCCCCCCCCCCCCCACCCTCAATTCTAAATGTTTGAAAAAAATGAAAAAATCTATCTACAGCACGTGGTGTTCCCAAGCAGTCACCCATCTAAGTACTAACCACGCCAGACGTTGCTTGACTTCGGTGATCGGACGAGAACCGGTATCTTCAACATGGTATGGCCGTAGATATACAATAACAAAAAAGTAGTATTTTATAATGATGTCTACATGAACCTTTTGACATAAGCAACACGCACTTAAAAACTAATATTCGTTGATTAAAAATAACTCAAGAAAAATAATTTCAACCTTCGTCTTCTATTTATTTCTGAAAAAAAAGTAAAGAATACATATTTATAAAAAAATAAAAATTAAAAAAAAAAAAAAAATTCAATCTACAGCACGTGGTGTTCACAAGCTGTCACCCATCTAACTACTAACCACGCCAGACGTTGCTTGACTTCACGTGTTTCTAAAACCCTCAAAACTATTCTGGCATCCCTTTTTTTCACAATGGTTTGATCTGTTCTGACACCCCTATTTCTCTCAATAATGTAATAAACAATAAATTGTTTCCTTTTCCGCAGTTGAAACTCATATTTCAGAAGATTTCTTTAATACTGCGTTATTGAACAGTGATGATAAAATTAAACTCCCCTTCCCACCCCCATTCCCTTTCCTTGTCGCATCAAAATATACTGTTGACTTTTTTTTTAGCCTGACAACGCGATGTCGTAAATGACGTAACAATGTCACAGGTTATGTAACATCAGTTACTTCATTCAAAAATGTTATGTAACCAGGCATAAGCTGGTCTCGACTTTGTGGGTTGTGTTTCTAAAAAACTCATAATTATGTCCTGTCATCCCTTTTTTTCACAATTGTTTGATCTGTTCTGACACCCCTACTTCTTTACTTAATTTTCTGCACGCGCATGTAAAAAAATGTCTTAATATTGGTATCAAACTAATAGACTCTTCCTATAAGAGGTGTGTTATAATGAAGGAATCATAGTATTATTACCTACAGTAATTTGGACAAGGATTAGGGTTAGGGCTATGGTATAACTTGGATTTGTGTTTGAATAATAATATATAATGGTTGGCTTCCAATTACCGATGGATGTTTAATAAACAATCTAATAGTTTAGGTCTACAACTTTCCGTAGCCTAACACCCCTTTTCAGATGATTTCATAATTCTTTAATAATTGTGCCAATCACAACACAATCAACCCCCCCCCCCCCCTCCGCCCTTCTATCTCGTTCATGAAAAGTGTTCACACTTTTAAAAAGTCCAACAGCTAAACATCGGAGTCGTGGATGACGTAACAAGATCACAGGTTACATAAAATCAGTTATGTCTTTATGAAGTGTTATGTAACGGTGTAGTCGGTTTCGAATTAGTGAGCTGTTTTTCTAAAACACTCAAGAATGAAGTCCTGTCATCCCTTTTTTCACAGTGGTTTGATCGGTTTTGTCTCCCTACTTTTTATTAATCGATTGTTAGTTACGCGCGCTTTAAAAAAATTCTTAATATTTGTATCAAACGAATAGACTCTTCCTATAAAGGGTGTGTTATAATAAAAATAATCTCGGATTATCACCTACAGTAATTTGGGCAAGGATTAGGGTTTGGGCTTTGTTCTAACTTGGATTTGGGTTTGATTAATAATATGTAATGGTTGGCTTTCAATTTCCGAAGGATGTTTTAATAAACAACCTAATACTTTAGGCCTACTACTTTCCGTAGCCTAACACCCCTTTTCAGAAGATTCCATATTCATTAAACAGGTTTGTCAACAATATAAATTTCACCCCCACCCACCCCCAATTCTAAATGTTTGAAAAAAATTAAAAAATTTAAATTTACAGCACGTGGTGTTCCCAAGCGGTCACCCATCTAAGTACTAACCACGCCAGACGTTGCTTGACTTCGGTGATCGGACGAGAACCGGTATGTTCAACATTGTATGGCCGTAGATATACAATAACAAAAAAGTAGTATTTTATAATGATGTCTACATGAACCTTTTGACATAAGCAACACGCACTTAAAAACTAATATTCGTTGATTAAAAATAACTCAAGAAAAATAATTTCAACCTTCGTCTTCTATTTATTTCTGAAAAAAAAGTAAAGAATACATATTTATAAAAAAATAAAAATTAAAAAAAAAAAAAAAATTCAATCTACAGCACGTGGTGTTCACAAGCTGTCACCCATCTAACTACTAACCACGCCAGACGTTGCTTGACTTCACGTGTTTCTAAAACCCTCAAAACTATTCTGGCATCCCTTTTTTTCACAATGGTTTGATCTGTTCTGACACCCCTATTTCTCTCAATAATGTAATAAACAATAAATTGTTTCCTTTTCCGCAGTTGAAACTCATATTTCAGAAGATTTCTTTAATACTGCATTATTGAACAGTGATGATAAAATTAAACTCCCCTTCCCACCCCCATTCCCTTTCCTTGTCGCATCAAAATATACTGTTGACTTTTTTTTTAGCCTGACAACGCGATGTCGTAAATGACGTAACAATGTCACAGGTTATGTAACATCAGTTACTTCATTCAAAAATGTTATGTAACCAGGCATAAGCTGGTCTCGACTTTGTGGGTTGTGTTTCTAAAAAACTCATAATTATGTCCTGTCATCCCTTTTTTTCACAATTGTTTGATCTGTTCTGACACCCCTACTTCTTTACTTAATTTTCTGCACGCGCATGTAAAAAAATGTCTTAATATTGGTATCAAACTAATAGACTCTTCCTATAAGAGGTGTGTTATAATGAAGGAATCATAGTATTATTACCTACAGTAATTTGGACAAGGATTAGGGTTAGGGCTATGGTATAACTTGGATTTGTGTTTGAATAATAATATATAATGGTTGGCTTCCAATTACCGATGGATGTTTAATAAACAATCTAATAGTTTAGGTCTACAACTTTCCGTAGCCTAACACCCCTTTTCAGATGATTTCATAATTCTTTAATAATTGTGCCAATCACAACACAATCAACCCCCCCCCCCCCTCCGCCCTTCTATCTCGTTCATGAAAAGTGTTCACACTTTTAAAAAGTCCAACAGCTAAACATCGGAGTCGTGGATGACGTAACAAGATCACAGGTTACATAAAATCAGTTATGTCTTTATGAAGTGTTATGTAACGGTGTAGTCGGTTTCGAATTAGTGAGCTGTTTTTCTAAAACACTCAAGAATGAAGTCCTGTCATCCCTTTTTTCACAGTGGTTTGATCGGTTTTGTCTCCCTACTTTTTATTAATCGATTGTTAGTTACGCGCGCTTTAAAAAAATTCTTAATATTTGTATCAAACGAATAGACTCTTCCTATAAAGGGTGTGTTATAATAAAAATAATCTCGGATTATCACCTACAGTAATTTGGGCAAGGATTAGGGTTTGGGCTTTGTTCTAACTTGGATTTGGGTTTGATTAATAATATGTAATGGTTGGCTTTCAATTTCCGAAGGATGTTTTAATAAACAACCTAATACTTTAGGCCTACTACTTTCCGTAGCCTAACACCCCTTTTCAGAAGATTCCATATTCATTAAACAGGTTTGTCAACAATATAAATTTCACCCCCACCCACCCCCAATTCTAAATGTTTGAAAAAAATTAAAAAATTTAAATTTACAGCACGTGGTGTTCCCAAGCGGTCACCCATCTAAGTACTAACCACGCCAGACGTTGCTTGACTTCGGTGATCGGACGAGAACCGGTATGTTCAACATTGTATGGCCGTAGATATACAATAACAAAAAAGTAGTATTTTATAATGATGTCTACATGAACCTTTTGACATAAGCAACACGCACTTAAAAACTAATATTCGTTGATTAAAAATAACTCAAGAAAAATAATTTCAACCTTCGTCTTCTATTTATTTCTGAAAAAAAAGTAAAGAATACATTTTTATAAAAAAATAAAAATTAAAAAAAAAAAAAAAATTCAATCTACAGCACGTGGTGTTCACAAGCTGTCACCCATCTAACTACTAACCACGCCAGACGTTGCTTGACTTCACGTGTTTCTTAAACCCTCAAAACTAATCTGGCATCCCTTTTTTTCACAATGGTTTGATCTGTTCTGACACCCCTATTTCTCACAATAATGTAATAAACAATAAATTGTTTCCTTTTCCGCAGTTGAAACTCATATTTCAGAAGATTTCTTTAATACTGCATTATTGAACAGTGATGATAAAATTAAACTCCCCTTCCCACCCCCATTCCCTTTCCTTGTCGCATCAAAATATACTGTTGACTTTTTTTTTAGCCTGACAACGCAATGTCGTAAATGACGTAACAATGTCACAGGTTATGTAACATCAGTTACTTCATTCAAAAATGTTATGTAACCAGGCATAAGCTGGTCTCGACTTTGTGGGTTGTGTTTCTAAAAAACTCATAATTAAGTCCTGTCATCCCTTTTTTTACAATGGTTTGATCGGTTTGGTCATTCTTACTTTTAATTAATCGATTGTTAGTTACGCGAACTTTAAAAAAATCTCAGTTAATAATCTAACCTTAGTTAATTTTTCTGATTATTAAAATAAAACGTATTATATGGCCCTCAGCGGCCCATGTGAAATTTTGGGGGCCGAAAGAGACATTTTTATTTGCAGCCAAATCGCACCCTACCAGGGCGCCAGTGGACACGCCTGATTCAATTTAGTGAGCATTTGTAACGCTCCATCCTATCCATTGTCTATCACACTGTTTAGACCGATCGTAGTCACCATAGCGCTCATGGGAAAGACAAGGGCGCCAAATAGCATCCTGCCGGGCGGCCACCCATGCAAAATCAAATCACTCTCCCCCCACCACCCACCCCCACTCCCGCTCCCTAAAGTTTTATGGCACCCGGATAAAATGTGTCGAACGCAATCGTCTTTTATTTTTATTTGCCGTATATAGAGAAAAATCCCACCATCCCGTGGCGCCGCCCATGCGAAATTAAAAATGATTTTTTTACAGAACCCTTCCCTGGAGTGTTCTAATCAACTCCCAAAAGTTTGATGGCTATCTATGAACGGTGTGAAACTACAATCGACTTATATTTTTATATACCTTATATAGAGAGAAAACAAATCGCGCCCTGCCGGGGCGTCACCCCTGCGAATTTGAAAATGTTTTTTACCCAAAAACCTCCCCATGAATATTGTCAACATCTTCCCGAAGTTTCATGGCGATCGTGTGAACGGTGTCACTGCAATTCACTTTTATTATTTTTATTTACCGTACATAGAGAAAAATCGAACCCTCCCGTGGCGCCGCCCTTGCGAAATTAAAAATGATTTCTTACAGAACCCTTTCCTAGAGTGTTATAATCAATTCCCTAAAGTTTAATGAATATCGTATCTTCTTCTTCGTTTTTAATTTTAGTGTTGCAGGGGATCGAGATTTATCTGCCAGTGGGTTTGAACTCGAGACTTAGTTCGAATTCTTCAACCATGAGCTTTTTGCCGACTCGACCACGCCTCCAACACAATTAAGCGTTATGTGTCAACTGGTTATGCGCCATTGAGGCCATTAACTCTGATTTCAGCCTGCTTTCTTTTTGGATTTGCTTCCATAGCCTTTGTCCAACCAAGAACAAACTACAAGGCAGGAGTTGTTTGATTTTTGGAGTTGTCTCTCCTGTCCCCAGCTAACGAGCCTCATCTGCCCGAGGGTTCGAACTCGAGACTTTTCGGTTTAGCAACCATGAGCCGACCCCCTACTATCGTATGAAGGTTGTCAAATTAAAATCGACTTTTTTTAATAGACCGTATATAGAGAAAAATCGCACCCTCCCGTGGCGCCGCCCTTGCGAAATTAAAAATGATTTTTTACAGAACCTTCTCATAGAGTGTTATAATGAAGTCCCCAAAGTTTCATGCCTATCGTATGAACGGTTTCAAATAAAAATCGACTTTTATTTTTATATACTGTATATAGAGAAAAATCGCACCCTCCCGTGGCGCCGCCCTTGCGAAAATAAAAATGATTTTTTTACAGAAACCTTCCCCAGAGTGTTCTAAGGAACTCACCAAAGTTTAATGGCGATAGGATGAATGGTGTCAAACCAAAATCGACTTTTATTTTTATATACCGTATATAGAGAAAAAAACAAATCGCGCCCTGCCAGGGCGCCACCCCACGAATTTGAAATATGTTTTTTCGCAGTAACCTACGCAGAAATATTCTCAAAAACATCCCAAAGTTTCACGGCGATGTGATAAGAGGTGTAGCAATGCATACAAAACACACACACACACATACATACATTGTTTTATATATATATATATATATATATATATATATATATATATAGGGGCCCCAAAAAAATTCTGCGGGTGGGCTTTTTTCTAGTTCCGCCAATGGATGTGTGTAGCACAGTGGCAAATAGAATGTCATCCAGTACCCGTGTTTGTTTTGACAAGTGCCTAGGATGGTAAAAGTTCATTGTGTGACAGGATATTGTGAGATGACATGCGCAGTGTAGGCCATCTGTTAGTGCAGAATCTAGTCATGTGTCTTTGGGAACAGGCGCTGATCCTTTGGACTGAGACCTCCATCTTGAATTTAGGAATTTCAATAAAATGTTTCATGTGTTTGGATAATTTATCTTTCTCATGGCCTTGAAACAGCACCGACCTGCATAACAGCATCACATTAACGACGAGGTGCTCATATTTCATGTGTCTGGATAACTTATCTTTATTACTGCCATGAAACAACGCTGATTTACATAACAGCATCACATTGATGACGAGGGTTGAGGTAAGTTTTGTATACTATCATCGTACAGAATATTTAAAATTGATAAGGGCTAACATTTTTAACTTTTTACTTTTCACTTACTCATATAGGTCTAAACGAAATATACAAAGTATATAAAGTAGTTAGTAGCATGAGATATTTACTTTGCATAGCCTCGAATACCTATGGTAAACTACTAGCCATCGGTACCCGTCATTATATCCCTCATTTTTGTTATTCTTGTTTGAGAAAAATAATTTATAAAATAGTTATTGGCCAACACGCAATGTTCTTTACTACACGTTGAACGATATTAGTGACACAATAAAGAAATAACTAGATAGCTAAAAATCCGACCCCTTTAAAATAACATAGGCTACCAATACCTATTAGAAAAATCAAATTATATACATTATTAGTCAATGCAAAACCATATTAAATGCACAAACTGATTAACAGACTTAAAAAATGATTCCGTTAAAAGCCCGGCTGTTATTCGTGTTGTTTTTTAAAGTATTTTTTTGCCCGAGAAAATTATAAAGGTCTACATTTATAGCATGTCTTTTTTTTTTCAAAATTATGTTATACAGGACCATTTCCTAAACGATTCGAACATAGACACAAAAGACATAATACAATATATATAGAATATAAAATTATTTTAGTAAGATTTAAATTATATCTTGTTAGTTATTGTTACGTCCCTTGTATTATACATATCATAGCTACTTCCCTTGAATGTTCAGTCTGTTAACGTATAGTCAGAGTTGTCTGCTGTAAATAATAAAACACTGAAGTCAATACAAAGTATTCTCCTCTTTGTTCTGAATGATGGAAATAAAGTAATAAACTGTAAGATAAAAATAAATTACCGTATAACAAAACAACAAGTTTATTAAATCGTTGATAAGATGACAAACATTACAAAATTCTTCATTATGTTATTACTTATTTCATCACAGGGTGATTTGGATACCGGAACTTTCACCGGAAGTTGGGGAGAACATTTATGTGATGCTGTCGACAGCTACTTTACACGCCATCATCGAGTGGACCCATCATCAAGTCTACCCATCATCAAGTGGACCCATCATCGAGTGGACCCAGCAAGTGGACCCATCATCAAGTCGACCGATCATCGAGCGGGCCCATCATCAAGTGGACCCTTCATATAGTCTACCCATCATCAAGTCGACCGATCATCAAGTGGACCCATCTTCAAGTGGACCCTTCATATAGTGGACCCATCATCAAGTGGACCCATCATCGAGTGGACCCATCAAGTGGACCCATCATGGGCAGATCTCCTGCAAGAGTACTCGGCTTAAGGACTTTAAGGTCTGTTTGATGTGTGTTCGTCTGGTTGTGCGTTTAGGACATAATACATGAGACATGATACGTGAGACATGATACGTGAGACATGATACGTGAGACATGATACGTGAGACATGATACGTGAGACATGATACGTGAGACATGATACGTGAGACATGATACGTGAGACATGATACGTGAGACATGATACGTGAGACATGATACGTGAGACATGATACGTGAGACATGATACGTGAGACATGAACGTGACGTGAGACATGATACGTGAGACATGATACGTGAGACATGATACGTGAGACATGATACGTGAGACATGATACGTGAGACATGATACGTGAGACATGATACGTGAGACATGATACGTGAGACATGATACGTGAGACATGATACGTGAGACATGATACGTGAGACATGATACGTGAGACATGATACGTGAGACATGATACGTGAGACATGATACGTGAGACATGATACGTGAGACATGATACGTGAGACATGATACGTGAGACATGATACGTGAGACATGATACGTGAGACATGATACGTGAGACATGATACGTGAGACATGATACGTGAGACATGATACGTGAGACATGATACGTGAGACATGATACGTGAGACATGATACGTGAGACATGATACGTGAGACATGATACGTGAGACATGATACGTGAGACATGATACGTGAGACATGATACGTGAGACATGATACGTGAGACATGATACGTGAGACATGATACGTGAGACATGATACGTGAGACATGATACGTGAGACATGATACGTGAGACATGATACGTGAGACATGATACGTGAGACATGATACGTGAGACATGATACGTGAGACATGATACGTGAGACATGATACGTGAGACATGATACGTGAGACATGATACGTGAGACATGATACGTGAGACATGATACGTGAGACATGATACGTGAGACATGATACGTGAGACATGATACGTGAGACATGATACGTGAGACATGATACGTGAGACATGATACGTGAGACATGATACGTGAGACATGATACGTGAGACATGATACGTGAGACATGATACGTGAGACATGATACGTGAGACATGATACGTGAGACATGATACGTGAGACATGATACGTGAGACATGATACGTGAGACATGATACGTGAGACATGATACGTGAGACATGATACGTGAGACATGATACGTGAGACATGATACGTGAGACATGATACGTGAGACATGATACGTGAGACATGATACGTGAGACATGATACGTGAGACATGATACGTGAGACATGATACGTGAGACATGATACGTGAGACATGATACGTGAGACATGATACGTGAGACATGATACGTGAGACATGATACGTGAGACATGATACGTGAGACATGATACGTGAGACATGATACGTGAGACATGATACGTGAGACATGATACGTGAGACATGATACGTGAGACATGATACGTGAGACATGATACGTGAGACATGATACGTGAGACATGATACGTGAGACATGATACGTGAGACATGATACGTGAGACATGATACGTGAGACATGATACGTGAGACATGATACGTGAGACATGATACGTGAGACATGATACGTGAGACATGATACGTGAGACATGATACGTGAGACATGATACGTGAGACATGATACGTGAGACATGATACGTGAGACATGATACGTGAGACATGATACGTGAGACATGATACGTGAGACATGATACGTGAGACATGATACGTGAGACATGATACGTGAGACATGATACGTGAGACATGATACGTGAGACATGATACGTGAGACATGATACGTGAGACATGATACGTGAGACATGATACGTGAGACATGATACGTGAGACATGATACGTGAGACATGATACGTGAGACATGATACGTGAGACATGATACGTGAGACATGATACGTGAGACATGATACGTGAGACATGATACGTGAGACATGATACGTGAGACATGATACGTGAGACATGATACGTGAGACATGATACGTGAGACATGATACGTGAGACATGATACGTGAGACATGATACGTGAGACATGATACGTGAGACATGATACGTGAGACATGATACGTGAGACATGATACGTGAGACATGATACGTGAGACATGATACGTGAGACATGATACGTGAGACATGATACGTGAGACATGATACGTGAGACATGATACGTGAGACATGATACGTGAGACATGATACGTGAGACATGATACGTGAGACATGATACGTGAGACATGATACGTGAGACATGATACGTGAGACATGATACGTGAGACATGATACGTGAGACATGATACGTGAGACATGATACGTGAGACATGATACGTGAGACATGATACGTGAGACATGATACGTGAGACATGATACGTGAGACATGATACGTGAGACATGATACGTGAGACATGATACGTGAGACATGATACGTGAGACATGATACGTGAGACATGATACGTGAGACATGATACGTGAGACATGATACGTGAGACATGATACGTGAGACATGATACGTGAGACATGATACGTGAGACATGATACGTGAGACATGATACGTGAGACATGATACGTGAGACATGATACGTGAGACATGATACGTGAGACATGATACGTGAGACATGATACGTGAGACATGATACGTGAGACATGATACGTGAGACATGATACGTGAGACATGATACGTGAGACATGATACGTGAGACATGATACGTGAGACATGATACGTGAGACATGATACGTGAGACATGATACGTGAGACATGATACGTGAGACATGATACGTGAGACATGATACGTGAGACATGATACGTGAGACATGATACGTGAGACATGATACGTGAGACATGATACGTGAGACATGATACGTGAGACATGATACGTGAGACATGATACGTGAGACATGATACGTGAGACATGATACGTGAGACATGATACGTGAGACATGATACGTGAGACATGATACGTGAGACATGATACGTGAGACATGATACGTGAGACATGATACGTGAGACATGATACGTGAGACATGATACGTGAGACATGATACGTGAGACATGATACGTGAGACATGATACGTGAGACATGATACGTGAGACATGATACGTGAGACATGATACGTGAGACATGATACGTGAGACATGATACGTGAGACATGATACGTGAGACATGATACGTGAGACATGATACGTGAGACATGATACGTGAGACATGATACGTGAGACATGATACGTGAGACATGATACGTGAGACATGATACGTGAGACATGATACGTGAGACATGATACGTGAGACATGATACGTGAGACATGATACGTGAGACATGATACGTGAGACATGATACGTGAGACATGATACGTGAGACATGATACGTGAGACATGATACGTGAGACATGATACGTGAGACATGATACGTGAGACATGATACGTGAGACATGATACGTGAGACATGATACGTGAGACATGATACGTGAGACATGATACGTGAGACATGATACGTGAGACATGATACGTGAGACATGATACGTGAGACATGATACGTGAGACATGATACGTGAGACATGATACGTGAGACATGATACGTGAGACATGATACGTGAGACATGATACGTGAGACATGATA
>NW_026732188.1:575000-627990 GCF_028476545.2 Physella acuta | reverse complement strand
GGTTTTTATAAATCCAAAAAATATGGATGCATTAATCACGAATCTCATAACATAAATCTCATGTAAGAGCTAAAGTGATGTTTTAAATAATTTAAATTGATAAACCTCGGGGGTCATTAAATGCTTACAGAAGGTGAAGGGGGGGGGGGGGGCGTGGGGGGGTGTGGTGTAATATATCGGTCTAAAATACATGCCATATTTTAATACAGGAAGTTGAATTCACCTGCATCTGTTTTAGGTTTGCTTATCTTTCTACCTGTGTCTCGAACCTGCACGTTTACGTTGCTAGCCCAGTGAGCACTTAGAACAGTTTCCGCTCTCGTGCTGGCCTCGCGACACGGTTTGAGGTTTGCGCGTGCAGAATTTATCAAAGCGATCAGAAACTATTCAGATGTCTGGATAAAAAATATTATTAATGCTGTTTGTTCATAAATCGGTCTGTGTGTTTGTACCAGTGTATTTATGGTCTGTGTGTTTGTGTGTCAGTGTATTCATGGTCTGTGTGTTTGTGTGTCAGTGTATTCATGGTCTGTGTGTTTGTGTGTCAGTGTATTCATGGTCTGTGTGTTTGTGTGTCAGTGTATTCATGGTCTGTGTGTTTGTGTGTCAGTGTATTCATTGTCTGTGTGTTTGTGTGTCAGTGTATTCATGGTCTGTGTGTTTGTGTGTCAGTGTATTCATGGTCTGTGTGTTTGTGTGTCAGTTTTTGTATTCATGTATCGCTCTGTGTGTCTGTGTATTTCTGTTCGTTTAGTGAGTTTAAAAAAAAATCTATGTATAGACCTAAACTTTTAAACTATCGAACATTTTTGTACACCAGTAGATCACTCTTACGTTTACTTTAAGTCGTTTAACTTTAAGTCGCTTGACCCGCTTTATTGTTTGGGTCCACTGGTGTCCGGTAGCGCATGCGCAGTGGACAGACACGTGATGACCGCCCGGGTCCGTGGATCTAACAAAGCCCAAGTCCAGAGGGAGCCGGGCGCTAAATCGTGGGAGTCTGAACTCCTGGGGCGCTCATGGGCCGCACAATTAGGTCACATTCTACCAGCTAATGGGAGCTCCCTTGGAGAATGAACAGCGGCTAGCGTCCAGATTGTGAGAGTCACTTGTCTTGTGGCTCCTCCTGTGTTTGCCAGTGTGTGGCTCCTGTGTTTGCCAGTGTGTGGCTCCTGTGTTTGCCAGTGTGTGGCTCCTGTGTTTGCCAGTGTGTGGCTCCTGTGTTTGCCAGTGTGTGGCTCCTGTGTTTGCCAGTGTGTGGCTCCTGTGTTTGCCAGTGTGTAGTTCGGCATATCATCGCGGCACCTGCTATCTTTCACTCATAGTCTGTGATGCACATTCCTAAAGTACATCCATAAAGTACAGCATCCCTAAAGTACAACATCCCTAAAGTACAACATACCTAAAGTACCACATCCTAAAAGTACAACATCCCTAAAGTACAACATACCTAAAGTACCACATCCCTAAAGTACAACATCCCTAAAGTACAACATACCTAAAGTACCACATCCCTAAAGTACAACATCCCTAAAGTACAACATACCTAAAGTACCACATCCCTAAAGTACAACACCCCTAAAGTACAACATCCCTAAAGTACAACATCCCTAAAGTACAACATCCCTAAAGTACAACATACCTAAAGTACCACATCCCTAAAGTACAACATCCCTAAAGTACAACATACCTAAAGTACCACATCCCTAAAGTACAACACCCCTAAAGTACAACATCCCTAAAGTACAACATCCCTAAAGTACAACATCCCTAAAGTACAACATCCCCTAAAAAGAACAGCCTTCACCTTGTCAATCTACACCCACCCCCTCCCCCGTACTTTCCAGCAAACGTTAAATCTATCTGTCCCTAAGGCATCATTTATCAAAGAATGTTTTATACGAAATGTAAACTGCTTGCATGAAAGATACACTATTATATCAAAGATCATTAGAACTAGATTTTAAAAAAAAGTTTTATTGATAAAAAACCACAAAACATAATTTGGTAACAAAATAGATCAGGCGAAGACTCCTACTTTTAATTGCTGCTATAGAAATGCATCTTCTTTGTTTATTCCTCGTCGGGTCGTATCTTTTAAAAGTTCCAACTGGACAAGGTCCGCCTTACTTAAATGCCCGTGTGCTCCCCCCCCAGTGTTTCTTCCAGACTTTTTTCTCCGGGGGGGCACTTGAAATTTTCGGGGGGGCGGTAAACTTTCTTCGGGGGGGCGGACACTGTTAAAAGTATATATTTTCTATATAAATTATATAAATTTCATTTCGTTCGGGGGGGGGGCGGTAAAAAATTTTTGGGGGGGGGGGCTTCGCCCCCCCGAAGAGATGCCTGGAAGAAACTCTGCTCCCCCCGTGAGCCGACAGGACGGCACAAATCCACTTACACCTTGTCCGTGGGCGGTCAGTTCTAGACTGTCAGGATCTGCAGGACAACAGAGGCTAAGCCCGGGGGTAGGGCTAAGGCGCTTAGCTTGTCAGTGACGTACAAATCAGGGTAATAGGGCCTAGCGTGGGACACTGGGGGCGCCCGAACACTGATCCAGGGTACCCAACTCACATAATGTCACAACAATACATTTTGATAACATGATATTTTGATGTAATCAATTATTACATGGTATTTTGATGTAATCAGTCATTACATGATATTTTGATGTAATCAGTCATTACATGATATTTTGATGTAATCAGTCATTACATGATATTTTGATGTAATCAGTCATTACATGATATTTTGATGTAATCAGTCATTACATGATATTTTGATGTAATCAGTCATTACATGATGTTTTCACGCCAGTGATGTGCTGAATAAAATTGATTACACACTAAGTGGCATGGACGGATTCAAACCCTGTCCACTGAAGTGGGAAGCCAGTGTACAATCACCTCTACCACCAACCTTCACGCGGCTTTATCACCCCAGCCCTGCGCTAACTTTGGCAAGCAACGCTCATCCAGCGCGAACTAACAATTCACAATGTCAGTTTTTAAATAATCTCCCCTGAATTTATCGCCCTTGTTTTATGATAGATTTTTTGTTGATGTTGTTTTCCGTTGCTTCATAATTTCAAATCTGAATAATAAAGAAAAATCTGAAGGATTTTATTTTCAAATCAAGAAAGATAGCGGGATATCGATTTCCCCCTTTATGTTCTGTTGTCATAGAGTTTCTGTAACTGCTTAGATCAAACTTATGATGTATTTAAAAATAAATTTTCGTATTTCTAAGTTTCTAAGGTATTCTTCCTTTCTATCTGATTATTTAAAACGAGCCGACAAGCGGCATATCATACGCCGCTATTTAGTTGTTTTATTTTCTACTTTTCAGTAATTCATAATTTGTGAATTCGACAGTACCAATGCTGCCACTGAAAATATATTTGCTTTAAAACACTATCAGTTGGTCGTTAAGGACGATACTACCCCTACAGCTTGTTTCCTAGCGTCTCCAAGAAGAGAATTATATATATAGATAGTTGCCTCCTTTGTTAGATGTCAACAAATGACCGGATGTTCATCCATTTTCTCTCCTCTTTATCATTCCATCTCTTCTGTCTCTATCTTTATACTCTTTTCCTGCCTCTCTCTCCCTCCCACCCCCTCTCTACTTATGTATATATATATATATATATATATATATATATATATATATATATATATATATATATATATATATATATATATATATATATATATATATATATATGGCTATGTGTGTGGACCAGTCGCCCCCCCCCCCCCCCTGCTGCCCGGCGTTCTAGCGCTGAGGTACCTTACCCCGGTACGTGTTGGTGTCATACTATTTGAAAATCTGTGAGATATACATTTCATCTTTATGATCCAGCACACCCCTTCTCTCACACTCCCAATAAAGAAATCGTCCTAGGTGATTGTTATATGAATATGTCACATTGTTTCCAATTGTAGGGAGGTCGAATGGAGGTGATGAAAACCACACAAGACTCTCACCCTTCCCCCCCCCCACCCCAAGTCTATGTGACTTCCCCCCCCCCCCCCCCACCCCATGCCCCTGTCCAGCCAGACCAGGGAGTTGGGTGTACACTGAGGTAGACCTCACATAAATATTTTCTGTCCCCGTAGTCACACACTGCATGGACCGTCAGGGGAAGATAACTCGCCAGTCAGGACCTGTAACTCTCCTGGAAGCCGAGGGGGAGAATTAAAATTCCAGCGCTTCTCCGAGCCGCCAGTCAGAGATAAACCTGACCCATCGTGTATCGTCACGTCACTTCTCTATGTGACATGGCCAGATTTAAAACCCCATAACGCCTGGCTTATCTGGCAAACACAGGTGTGGCATCAGCCGGTCTCACATCAGCCGGTCTCACCTCAGCCGGTCTCACCTCAGCCGGCGATGTTTCACCTGGCAAATCTAAAAAAAAACATGGCCGGCCGGTTGCCGTGGTTACCGCGTGTTACAAGCACGAGGGTACTCAGTAGGCTTAAGGTGGTGACATCCACACCATAGCGATCGTGTGTCATTTGTCATGGGGTGGTCGCGATGACAACCCAGTGTCATTTGTCATGGGGTGTGTTTTTCTAAGACTTAAACTATGCACAGAAAAGCGTATGTATCTGAGAAATGTATGTGATATCTAAAATTCTAAATCAATCTTAAACCGACAACCGAAATCGACAAATTAAATGTCTACAACAAAGAACGGAATACAAAGTAAGCCTATCCTACAAATTTAAAATCCATTTCGAATGTGTTTTTTTGCGCTTTGCGTATAACAATATATATATATATATATATATATATATATATATATATATATATATGTCTGGGTTGGCCCAGTTCCACCTTGTGGGTCCGGCAGCCATGCCACACTGGACTACAAACTTTATTCCGGCCCTAATGTCCGTCTGGAGGATTTGTTGCTGGCCGCTACTGGAATAATTTTCCATTTAGCGAAACATAATCATTGACCGAAAAGTTTTTGTGTGCTTCCAAAAATAGCAGCAGATTCCAGGCAAGAGAGGCGGGGGGGGGGGGGGGGGGAAGAGAAAACGAGAACCCACGAAGCTTTGATGAGAAGTTGAAGAGTGGGGGGGAGGTGGTAAATGAGGGTTGCAAGTAGGTTAAGTAGATAGGGAATTGTTGATGACCAAGGAGATGACCGAATTTTTAACATTTACTGATCCGTAATACACCTGTTGTCTTGTCTTGTTGATGGGGCAGGGTTGGGGTTTTATGCAATGTTCACTGACAGCTTCACGGTAAATAAAACAAATTCGAGGTGTTGGTTTTTAATGAAGGAACACTAGCGAGACAATATATTCTGGCTTAAATTTTAGTTCGTGGACTAAGCCGAAGAATTACCGGAACCGGCACAAACATAAAGGTTGAGTGGTAATTCTAGTCTAGCCCGGCTCTTAGATAAGATATGCAACTAGGCCACCAATCATGCGTGTCATCCTACTGTACGTATGTACGCTTGTCTGTGTGTGTGTGTGTGTGTGTGTGAGCGATGAAAAGGGGGCGTGTGCAGTGGGTTGAAGGGGGGGGGGTCGGGGTGGAGTGTGTGGTGGAGATGTCTGGATGACAGGTTTTTATTTTTTAGCACATGCGCAGAGTTTAATTTCCTACATCTGATCTGGCTGCGCTCATGGTCTGCAATATTGATGTCGGCCACCAGAGGGCGTTGCGGCTGGAATGGAATTGTGGGAATATTGGGACTTTGATAGCACACTTACACACCCCGATAAAATGGAATTGTGGGAATATTGGGACTTTGATAGCACACTTACACACCCCGATAAAATGGAATTGTGGGAATATTGGGACTTTGATAGCACACTTACACACCCCGATAAAATGGAATTGTGGGAATATTGGGACTTTGATAGCACACTTACACACCCCGATAAAATGGAATTGTGGGAATATTGGGACTTTGATAGCACACTTACACACCCCGATAAAATGGAATTGTGGGAATATTGGGACTTTGATAGCACACTTACACACCCCGATAAAATGGAATTGTGGGAATATTGGGACTTTAATAGCACACTTACACACCCCGATAAAATGGAATTGTGGGAATGTTGGGACTTTGATAGCACTCTTACACACCCCGATACAATGGAATTGTGGGAATATTGGGACTTTGATAGCACACTTACACACCCCGATAAAATGGAATTGTGGGAATATTAGGACTTTGATAGCACACTTACACACCCCGATAAAATGGAATTGTGGGAATATTGGGACTTTGATAGCACACTTACACACCCCGATAAAATGGAATTGTGGGAATATTGGGACTTTGATAGCACACTTACACATCCCGATAAAATGGAATTGTGGGAATATTGGGACTTTGATAGCACACTTACACACCCCGATAAAATGGAATTGTGGGAATATTGAGACTTTGATAGCACTCTTACACACCCAGATAAAATGGAATTGTGGGAAGGTTGAGACTTAGATAGCACACTTACACACCCCGATAAAATGGAATTGTGGGAATATTGGGACTTTGATAGCACACTTACACACTCCGATAAAATGGAATTGTGGGAATATAGGGACTTTGATAGCACTCTTACACACCCAGATAAAATGGAATTGTGGGAATATTGGGACTAGATATGTTACAATCTACAGCATACTAACTATAGCTTAGAAGTTTCAGCATACAAATCGATACATGCAATCATACCTTGACAATTAATGTTGCAAATAAACATGAACCGCAGCAAATCTTTGCTCGAAAAATTATATGGCAAGAAAAATCATTTCTATCAGAATATTAAAGTTCCTTAGAAATTCTGTCCTTTCTGTGATTATTATAATCAAGAACAAAACAGCACTCACATCTCCTACAAAAAAAAAAAAAAAACAGAAAGAAAGAATATTAAAAAAATATATTCATGTTCTACATTTTTACCATGAACGATTGTGTGAATACAACAAGTTCATTAACTTTTGTGTCTTGGTTGTCTTTTTTTTTTCTCCTACAATATTGTCTCCCATTTTAATTTTTCTAGTCTCATTTGTCTCCCTTTTTTTTCTCTTTCTCCCTAAGATGTCTATTTACGTCCCCTGCGCCGGTACATAAAACGTATCGACCTAGCTAGCAGTTATTGTATTCTCATGCATATTTTGAACGGCCAGGCCCACGAGCCCCATTGGTCGCAATCGTTTTGTTTTATTACCGGCAAAAACTACAGGGGATTAATAGGGGATGAGGGAAGGGATTGTTCAAGTCTTGGGGTGGGTTGGTGTGAGGGGGGGGGGGGGTGAGGTGGGGTAGGGGGTCGTGTGAGGGTGGGTGTGTGGGGAATATCAAGTTACATAGTCGGTTTTTATGATTTCTAAATCCTTACTATAAAATAAATAATGAAAGCAATTTCCTTGAGCCAGATACATTTTCCAGATTTGAAGCCAAGAGGAGGAAATTGGAGAAAAAAATAATGATAAGAATGATTGATTAAAAAAACATAACTACAATGCAGTTTTGTTTTAAAATCCGAAATTTAATTCACTGTTTAAAAAAATGGTTTCGTTGTGAAGCTTAGATTGAAATATTAAATTTAAAACGCGGGGAAAAAAAAAACAATAACAGACTGATGCAAATGATAACTGGACAGGTTTCGTGCGAAGGAAGTATAACAAAGCGTTTTAATGGCTAGTTTAGTTAATCTCGTCATAAAGCGTATAGCACCCGGCAGTGTGGGTGTGTGGGTGTGTGTGAAGGGGTGTGTGGGATGTGTATTTCACACTCTGCCCCAGGGGGTCTCAATTGTGCAGTGTGCATTGTCCCCGTCATGCGCCGTTACCCCTAAATCCAACATGTATTTAATCAAGTCCGTAACAAGCGATTGTATTAACCCTCTAGCATCCGAAGCCCACAAAGTTAACCACCCCCCTCTCTTTCTACCCCCTCCCCCGCCCATTTCCTACACCGAAAGACAAAAAAAAAAAAACAAAACAAACGAAAAATAAAATAAAACAGAAAGAAAGAAGGAAGGAATAAACCATTCTGTATTGGTCCTGCAAATATTTACCGCCCACCAAAAAGCCCAACAACTCTATTACTTTCGGTGACTTCAATTTTAGAACGCAAACACCGGCTTCCCGAGGCGAACTACGGGGGACAATTCATATTCACCGAGTAGCTCCCCGTGTGTTGAGGGGGGGGGGGGGGGGGGGGGTCAAAAGAATAGGAACCGAGTCATTCTTTGACGGTGGGAGCGTAACACCACCCCTCCCCCCACCCTACCCGTTGGGTCTGTACCGTCGGGCTCAGGAAACGTGAACTGACCGGTGTTTGTTAATCCCAGAAAAGTGGACTTGGTCAAGGGAGGGTTCTGTGTCTAGGCCAAACAGACGACTTTCCTGTGTCAACGTTGGTCGCCTGCGGAAAGCCAATAACTGATGCAGTCAGAGGTCAAAGCACGGAGGTCAAAACATCGCTCTTTTCACGTCCGGGGGTCTCGCTTCTCTCCCTTTTCAAAATTCCAATACGTCTGGCCTGTATTTGCGGACTTCAAAAATTTATCTGGCCAATATTTCCTACCCGGGCCCTTTATACTTAACGTGTAAATAATGTTTTAAGTTCTCCTAAATCTCCGTTGTTTACATAATTGCTTAGTTTAAAGGCAATTTCGTGTTTATTTTGTAAACAAAACATCGTTCTTCTTTATTTCTTTCATTTAAACAAAATCAAGTAAATAAAAAAAAATAAGACATTTTTGTCAAGTGTTTTCAGCCTTTAAAAAGTGTAAATATTTGAATAAGGTACAAGAAGATTTACTACATTTTAATCTCTTACATTAAAAACTCTACAGTGGCGTGCTGAGGTTCACCGGCACCTGCGACCAGGTCATGTTTACATTCCGTAATTACAATTCTGGCGTCTTTAATTAACGCTGCGGGGTACTTATACCCAAACGGGACAACACCGAAATCTACAGAGTTACCAAGACGATTTATCACCTTTCACGCGCCCGCGTCAAGCTTACAATGGCAATCAAACGTTATGATAATAGAGAGAGTAAAAAAAAAACGGAGTGGGGGGGGGGGATTATTTAGCTTAGAAATTGCCAGGACGGTTTTAGCGTTTAAACGTGAAGATGTCAATTTCACACCATCGCTTGCGCACAGCGGGAAAGGAACAAAGGACGCGACAACGCTGCACAGATTTGCCAAACAACGGTATGTGGTCGCACCCCCCTTCCCCCCATCCACCAAACCTCCCCCAGCTCTTCTGTTATGAAATGTTTTTGTATGTGTCGGAGCCAGCCAAGCGTTTTGTTATGATCTGCATCCGTCACGTCCCTATCACGTAGCGTGACCGCGGCTTTTGTGATCACGGTAACTCTTGTCACACCAACACAAGGGGAGGCAAAGATCCCGCTAAGGGTAGATAACTCAACATTCTTCCGGCATTTGTTCAACCGGCAGAAACTTTACAAGTCTCCTGTGTGATCTGGCGACGGCACGAGCCGGATGTCAAAGAAAAAGTTTCAAATGACAGAGTAAATCAGTCAATCGCTAGAGCGTATGATCACACATGCGAAGGGTCTGAGTTCAAATGCCCTAGCCTGTTTTATCACATGCTGCTAGGTAGAGGTGGACTAAGTAAAGCCGTCTGCACATGCTGCAGTTCTTGTAGAAGCCACCACTACATGCCGTTTTTCTTCTACCTGTCCTTTCATAAATGTTGTGTGAGTCTATATCCAGTGTAGACCTTTATCCACATGTTAAAGGCCCTCATCCACTTTATTATGTTGGCATGTATCAGTGTAAGCCTATAACCCCGTCTTGATATAAGACTACAGTGTAAGCATATTTCTATAGCACATTATAGGCCTTTATACATATGCTAAATGCCTATGTGCACATGATGTTGCTCTACATCCACTGTACAATGTAGGCATATATCCTAATGACGAAGGCTATATCCACATCAATATATACGTTTTATCCACAGTACAATAAATGCTTAAATCCACAGCACAATGAAGGCCTACTTGTGCATCACTAAGTAGGCCTAAATCTATACTGAGATCTTAATGTAAATCCAAAACAAACATTCCCTGTTAAATTGATTAATCGAAACACAAAATTGACATTTTTTATGAATGTAAAAAAATATGATTCATCTTCTAACAGTCGGCCTAATGCATGATCAAACAGAGACAGATTAAGCAAAACATCGATCAGAATAAGCGAAACTAAATAATAGAAATACATTGAACTGTAGCCTAAAAACTATAAATAAACATAAATAAACCACACATGTTCGTATGGAGATTCCCGTTCTAATTTTAGCATCAATTTACAACGCACCGTTGTGCGCAGCTTCTTAATTTCTTTGATATACATACTAAACTCTTTTTGATCCTGAAGGAAAACAACGTAGAAAAACATTTTCTTTTAGTCTTAATCCACCTCCCAGGTCGCTGGGGGTTAAATACCTGTCCCAACCAGGTATTGTTGATTCTAGCCTTCACCCCTCAAACACCCGGATCAGGCGTCTGTCGTCACTTCCCGTGGTGTTAAAAAAACTGGAATTTCTGCCACCTACGACACAAATACACGGGATTTTTTTTTAAAACTAGATATCCACCATTAAAGCTTTCTCTTACAAAAAAAAAAAAAAAAAAAAAAAAAAAAAGCAAAACCAAAGCCTTTGTCGGCGTATGTATTTTTTTGCCGGTTTTCTTGAACTTAGTTATCATAGGCAACAGCCGTGCAAAGTTGAATGTGGGTAAACATCTCCTTAGTTGCTAGTCTACACACACGGGTGTAAATTGTTTTAGTGTGTGCTAGAAATTATGTTATCTCCCGCCTCCTAGTTATGGCAATGTTATTGTAAGCACCGATCCTCCTTCTGTAGTTTATGTTTTGGCCGCACCCCTCCCCTAATCTAGTAGATAACGCTATTGTGAGCACCCCTCCCCTAATCCAATAGATAATATTATTGTCTCACCTCTCCCCTACAATTGTTTATTCCAGACCACACAACGACAACGAATGTTTACTTTTCACCGAGTGTTGTTTTTGTGTGCCTACCTGGACGATAAATGTATTAATTACAGCGATTACATTTTGTTTACATTTTGAATTCGACTTTTTAAAAAAATAAAAATAAACTCTAAACATCAACAGGTGGGGCGTGTAACCTGATAGTCTGGGGGTGGAGATAAGGGGTGGGGGCTGGTAGATTCGGAAATAGTGGGGGGGGGGCTCTCGCTTAGATGTGTGTGGTATGGATATTCTTGTACAGATGGTTGTTCTTGATTGTGTGTGCGCGCGTGTGTGTGTGTGTTTATTTTCGTTAGTGTTGCGTGGAAAGAAAGATTGTGTGATCTAGATTTTGGCGAATTACAATGTTATTTTCGAAAATATGTATTCTAGCAAAACTTAATTTTTGTAACCTTGCCCTTTAAAGTGTATAAAGCCACCCAACCAAGTGTATGCTGTTGTACTTTTTTTTCAACATATCGCTATAAATATGTTCGGTCTTTTAATGATGTAGGCCTACTACAATACACCGCTATTATACTGTAAACATATCATTCTCTAAAACTTATAAAAAATTAACTTCCGGTTGCCGTTAGAAACTCACCCACACCTTCTGTGGCACCGGATATTTATTTTTAATCAAAAACACTCTCCGATATCTGCACATATGTGCAGACACCCGCACACGCAGAGCATATGTAGACGCCTAGGATTTAGATATATTTTTAAAAAAGTTATAATCTTTGTGCGTGAGTACCGCACTCAGTGAACTGCACTCTATGAACTGGAGTGTTAAAATAGTTGAACAAAAGGTGAGTCGATCCCAGGCAGGTATACGAAGGTGTCAAGGCACGTGAACATGTCATTCAGGTAAAAAAAAGACGCTAATTAATTAACCATGATCGTTAATTATAGTGAAAACGTTTATGTGGTATACACTTTTATATTAACACTATATAGAATTGATAAATATTTAAATAATATTTTGTATCAACAACAGCTAGTACAGTTTTTTTGTATGGTGTTTAAAAAAAATAATATAGTCATCGGGCACCTTCAGATAAACATTACTGCATGCGCCGTGCTAATTAAGTATTTAACACACTTTCTGTTTTACTTAATCAGTCACTGGAACTCTAGTTCTGAAGAGCACTTCAGCAAATGTATGTGCCCGTTGTCGACACGTGACTCCCGTGTTACCTGCCGTCGCTTACACGACAGGTATATTTCGTATTTTTTTTCTCGGGTGAGCAAGTGAAAAATGGAGCAGACGGTAGTTTGCTGGGGGGGGGGGGGGGGGGGGGTGTACGACCGACGTGTCATGTAGCACTTGAAGCTGTTGACAAAGGCGTTAAAATCCCGTACTTTAGTGCCATTACAAAGCTGTAGATCAGGGAGCTGATACTGTGCTTTGATTCTCACTATAGAGACGTCTAAGTGATGTATAAGTGATGTATAAGAGATGTATAAGTGATATGTAAGTGATGTATAAGTAGCAAGGTGTCACAGCCACAGCCTGCCCATTACTCAGCATGGCATCTCTTTGGTGCATGAATCAAACCATACATCTAACCTCAGATCTAACCCAAAATTGAACACTAACCCAAACTTCAAACCTACCCCACCCCCATTCAACCATAAAGACACCCTAGCTATAACCCTAACTCTTGAAAGTGTATAACCTCAGATCTAACCCAAAATTTAACACTAAGCCAAACTCCAAACCTACCCCCTACCCCTCCCGTTCAATCATAAAGAAATCCTAGCTATATCCCTAGCCCTTAAACTAAACCCAAACATAAACGCCAAACAAACTAAACCCTAACCTCCCACCGCACCTGAAACCTAACTCCAAAACTAAACCTAACTCAAACCTAACCCCAAACCTAAGCTGAACCTAATCCCAAGGCTTAACACAAGCAAACCATTATGTTTGTAGACAGCCATTATCTAACTCTCCCCAAACAACTGTTTTTATAGGAAACCCAACCCCAACCCAATAACGAAACCCCACAATCACCCCAAACAAGCAACCAACACAGATATAGGGGAGACTGCTCAAACTTCGACCGATCCGTTTTCTCCCGAGCCGAAGGTTCGCTTCTCTTCGTTATATCTCGTAAACCAATCAACATAGCGGTATAATTTTTTCACTGTTAAAAACGTTCTCCAACGCTGATTGGTTTGGTATAAATAGTTAACCAATCGCTATGAAGGATTTAATACTATATGCAAGCCTAGACACTGACCCAAATATTTCCTTTTGGTTTTAACTTCGACCAGGTTGCTCCAACTTCGACCGGCGGCTTGTTCTAACTTCGACCGCTTTAGGAATATGACCGTAGCCTGGGCCTATTGTTAAAAACACTTATTTAGGTGGCCTTTGTTGTGTATTTAAAGGTTTTTAAATAGGCTAGCTTTATCTTCAATTGAAAACAAAAACAAAAAAAGAAGTAAACACAACGACATTTTTAACAGTAAAAAAGGAAAAAATATTTATAGTAATTTACAGACAACACATGTAGGCGAGCCTACAACACATCATTAATTTAATTTTTTTGCAGCCTTTTCTTTTCTCACATCTGCCCGTCTTTTCTTCTCATTCAACTTGCTTTCCTTTTCCTCGGCCTGCCTTTTCTTCATTCCTATTACCTCATCACTGGTCAACAACCTGTGAGTTGTAATTTTCCGTGATGAGCTTTTTTTTTCCGCCGTTGGCAAGACGGGTTTATCAAAAACGCTTGATAATTCCGCCAACCATTTCTCATGTGTTTCACTTCCACTTGCTTGGTTAACGGCTTCATCCTCTTCGATGCCACTTATGTCCATGGCAAGCTTTAGGATGTCCGAAAAGTTTTCGTTAGCACCCGTAGCACGTATTTCGCCGATAGGCCTACTTTCATTTTGGTCCTCAGGAGGTGACCACCATGGGTCAGTGTTGAGGACATCTGCGTCGACCATTGTTGCTTCAGGAGCAGAGGGAGCATATGCTTCCTCGAACATGGCCATATCCTGAGAGACAGAAGCAATAGGTTGATTTTGATCGCTTGCAACTAGTGTTGAAGGTGCTTGCCGGTCAAATGCCTCACTTGGCAATGTGTCACTTTTTGTGACAACCGTTGGATCAAACGGATAGATTCCGGTGGCCTGAAAAGCTTTTTTGATGGTGCTTGGGCAAAAGGCTTGGCTCCATGCGGCAGTGAACAGTTTAGTCCATGTGACTTTACTGATCACGTTTGCCGGGTGCTCCGAAAGAAATTCAGTGCATTCTGCACCATAATATTTCTTAAACGGCCCAAAGACACATTTGTCCAACGGCTGCAACTTGTGTGTTGTATGGGGTGGCAAGGCGAATATGTGTATATTTTCATTCCTTGCTGTTTCCAGCAGATCCACAACCTCATGGGAGCTGTGTGAATCTAACAGGAGAAGCTGGGGGCGGTCTGGGCCACAATGTTTAAGGAAAACTTGCTTAAACCATTGGACTCCCAAAAGATCTTCCATCCACCCAGACTCCTGATAAGTCTACACAGCTCCCTTTGGCGCATCACAGACGTTGAACGACGAAACTGCTCGCTGGGTTTTGCCCTTCACTATTATCATGGGGGGCATTGACTCGCCAGCGGCATTAATGGTGGCAAATATGGTTATGTTTTCACGAGACCCTGTCACACGTGCTGACACCCCTCTTACTCCCTTCTGGGCAACTACTTTTGTTGGCTTGTGCTGTAACTGTACTCCAGTCTCATCACAATTCCAAATGCATTTAGGCCGCGAAGTAAGCTGCAGATCGTCTAACAGCTTCCCTAGAGCTTCAAAGTAGTTTTTTACAACATTGCTGTTGAGCATTGTCATTCGACACTGTGGTAAGGCTTCTGGATTCCGGATGGTCAGTTCAGGGTGCCTCCCCTTCAATTTCCTCCAGTACCCCTCTCCAGGAACACCATTTTTGAATCTTGTTTTTATTTCCAGACGCCTTGCAATGTTTCCTACCATTGCTAGAAGCCGGCGTTTTGTATATGGAAACCCCGCTTTTGAAGCATCGAGGACTCTCGATACTATCTGTTTTTCTAAAGCAGGGTCAATTTCACAGCTTCGACCAGGCTTAGACCCTGCTTTTATTCGGCCCTTAACATGGTCAATAATAGTTGTTTTGGGCACCCCAAACTGCAATGCTGCCTTGCCATAAGACATGCCCTGTCTTACTGCATCTACAGCCTTTTCTAGGTTTTCCGTTTCATACGAAATATACGACCTTTTTTCTTTTTTATCTTTTGGTCTGTTGATAAAGCATATGTCAGTTGTTTTTAATAAATTTAAATTAAAGGAAAAAAAATAAACTAATATGCCTAATCTAATAGATCTAGTACAATTATAGGCCTACTTTATGCTAGGTTCCTATGTAGATCTACATTTGGTTACATCGGTCGAAGTTAGAACACCGCATTTTTTACATGGTTTTAACTTCGACCGATTTGTTTTTCACTATTTTTTTAAATTTTTACAACCCTAAAAAAAAAAAAAAAAGCACACATATGTAGATTAACCAACATTATAATTTATTTTCAAGTTTAAAAACTGTTAAAAGCAAAATTACTTACGTTTTAGGCATTATGAAAGAAGGCACTAAAAAGCTCACAAAATGCAAATTTGATATTTTCACTCGATAAAACTCACGGACGCTAACTAGCCTAACTTCGTGGATAAAGTGCTCGAAAACGGCTAAAGATAGACCTGTCATTTCAAAAGGAAAACACAACGCAATTCAATTGTGTAAATAAAGATATATTTTTTTAAAGCCAGTAATATTTATTTATTTTTTTATCAAATATTTTTCTGACCCAATACCGAATTCGGTCGAAGTTAGAACCCGGTCGAAGTTAGAGCAGTCTCCCCTACATAACCCAGGATATTTCTGGCGCTCCCAGAGTTCCCACGAGTCCCGTACTTCCGGTGGCCAAATAAAATTATCAGCCGGAGAACAATCGGCCAAAAGACGCGGGGTGATGGGAGCGATATGTCGCCGTGGTCCTTATCACCAATCACGTGATCTAAATGTTTGATGAAGGGCGGGGGTTGGTCGGTTGATGTTTTATATATGGTGGCACCGAAAGTAGCCAGACTGTCAACGTAAACAGCCGAATTGTCATAATAAACAGCCGGACTGTCATAATAAACAGCCGGATTGTCATAATAAACAGCCGGATTGTCAAGGTGAACAGCCGGATTGTCAAGGTGAACAGCCGGATTGTCAAAATAATCAGCCGGATTGTCATAGTAAACAGCCGGATTGTCAAATTAAACAGCCGGACTGTCATGATAAACAGCCGGATTGTCAAAATAATCAGCCGGATTGTCATAGTAAACAGCCGGATTGTCAAATTAAAAAGCCGGACTGTCATGATAAACAGCCGGATTGTCAAATTAAACAGCCGGACTGTCATAATAAACAGCCGGATTGTCATAATAAACAGCCGGATTGTCATAATAAACAGCCTTACTGTCATATTAAACAGCCGGATTGTCATAATAAACAGCCGGATTGTCAAAGTAAACAGCCGGATTGTCATAATAGCCGGATTGTCATAGTAAACAGCCGGATTGTCATAATAAACAGCCGGACTGTCAAAATAAACAGCCGGATTGTTAGAGTAAACAGCCGGATTGTCAAATTAAAAAGCCGGACTGTCATGATAAACAGCCGGATTGTCAAATTAAACAGCCGGACTGTCATAATAAACAGCCGGATTGTCATAATAAACAGCCGGATTGTCATAATAAACAGCCTTACTGTCATATTAAACAGCCGGATTGTCATAATAAACAGCCGGATTGTCAAAGTAAACAGCCGGATTGTCATAATAGCCGGATTGTCATAGTAAACAGCCGGATTGTCAAAGTAAACAGCCGGATTGTCATAATAGCCGGATTGTCATAGTAAACAGCCGGATTGTCATAATAAACAGCCGGACTGTCAAAATAAACAGCCGTACTGTCATAGTAAACAGCCGAACTATCACGGAAAACAGCCTGACTCCCAAAGTAAACAGCCGGACTCTCCTAGTAAACAAACGGACTGTTTCACTAAAACAGCCAGACTGACGCAGCTTGAAGCGACAGCTTTGTGAATTTGATATTCATAGTACGAAAACTGAAACAAAGGAAATAATCGATTCCCTCTTATATGTATCGTTAACCCGATCTCTAGTCTACCTCGACAAAGCTGTTTATAGAATCGGGAATATCCCATGGCTTATATATTCTTTTATGGCCGTTATTATTAATTCAAATGCTCTTTTTGTGTGCACGGTATTCAATTGTATCACATTGTTGAGAGCAGCTTGTTTGAATGTGGGATTGGATTAATGATCTGTAATATATTTTTACTCGTTTCATTAGTGAGTAAAAATTGTCTAGGCTACACAGACGAATGGTATGGGATCGTGGTGTGCTCGCGAATGTTATAGGTCAAGGTCGCATTGATAAGAATGTCACATAGCAGGCATGCGTTATGGAATTGAATGTCATAGAGTGTACACATGAATGTCACGCCTCACAATTGTTAGCGTATCTCCCCGCTCACCCCCCCCCCCCCCCCCCCCCCCCACCCCTGAGTGGTAACAGGCTGTCTTTTGATTGGCTGAATGGTTTTGTTTATTTATCGAGCTCTACAAACTTAACAGCCTAGATTGTTGCTGTGTCGTTGGGTGTGGGGGAAAGGGGAGGGGGGGGGGGAGTGAGGGTCATTTGACTTAGTTATTTTTAAATCAGGCTTAAGGTGTGCGTGTCTGTCCCTCAGTCCTCATCAAGCTCAGTGAAGCATGTCCACAGCTCGGCATTACAATGAATGTCCCCCTCCCCCCCACACCCCCACCCCAACAAGTCCAAACCACTCACGCTCGTCATAATTATTTCATCACCTCACCTTAACGACCCCCACTTGCCCGTGCGCCGACACACCCGGCTGGTGATATTTGGGCGCGTGAATCACTGTACCGTGTCGCCACGGAATTCATGCACCGTGTCGCGATTTTCACAGTTGTCGGATCAGTCGGACGAAGACAATGTGCCGAAACCGCTGGATCGAAACACCTAATTCCCCTGGAGGTTCCATTTAATCGGCTTAAACTTAACCCAAACCACATGTGTGTAAGATTTAATTAGCAATTAGGATACGATTAACCTCACTTCCGGTGCAAAATTATTTTTTCCCCAGAATCATTTAAAAAATATCGGCACTTGTGTTTTCAGCCAATAATGTTTTAGTTTACTTAAACTGGTAATGCATTTTATTGCAGAGAAAACGTATTTTTCTTAGCAACGCCCGGGTTCATTTTCCCCCATAGCACGCATACATTTTTTATGGGATTTCCATAATCATGAGGTAGTTAGCTATGTAAATTGTGTATTTTAAATTAGTTTGGATCCCCAGATAATGGTATCGTTACTCAATCTAGTTTATGCACACGATTGGCTCGTGCAAAGCTCACGGACTGCAAGAGAAGGTAGAATTTAGCATTTCTAGCAGGTTGCTAGCAACATTTATCTCTAAGGGGGGAAAAGCTAGTGCGCAACGCGTATTTTGTGTGCGCGGTGTTCTAAGCTTCTTATACAAGGATATTTGTATTTTACAAAATGATTGCGCGGCTGGTTTTAAACTACTGCGCGGCTGCGCAGCTTAGCGGGAACGTTGCTTGCTAGCCTCCAGACCCGTGGGTTTCTTTCTGGTTTTTCTTCATGCTCTAGTGCATCTGGTTTAGCTATGAGGTGTGGATTTTGATGGGTAGGGAGTTTTGGGTCACAAGCTTGTATTCTACCACTAGACCACGACGTCTTTACTAGGAGTGTTGCATTGAAAGCAACGGTTTTGATCAAATTAATATAGATCTGTACTAAGACTGTACCAATCACACGTTTGTACAAACCAAATGTCCAACTGTACCAATCAAAATAGCCGGCGCTTCAAACCGAATGACCGATATTACAAGCCAAATGCCCGACTGTACTCAACCTATTTTTGGTAGCAACACCCCTCCCCTCTCCCCTTGGCATGGCGCCGTTCACGTGACCCCAATGGTGTCACCGTGTGGGAACACAGCGCCGACCTTTGCGGTAATTCTCCACTCACGGCAAATTTCACGTGAGCCGGCAACTAATTCCTGCCGGCGTCTGTGTCGCTACAAGTGCATACACCTACACTTTTAAAACTGACACTAAATTATCCTTCTCCCCCCCCCCCCCCCCACCACCTCCCTTCCTTTTTTTTCTCGTTCTCTTTCTGCACATCTTTCCCATGTACACGCCAATACCAAGGTCGTGACCTAGGGGCAGGAGTTATCGGTCCTGGAGTTCAGGTCATGTAGCTGTCACCCCACCCCCCCCCACCCCTACCCCCCAGGGCATTTGTTTACCCTCTCATTAGCAAGGCCGGGCCCAGGTACTCTAAACACCCCGGCTCAGTGACGTCTCATTAAAAGTCAATCACTCAGAGTCAGTTGGGGATGTGTCGGACATGGCGTCCTTGTGCCGGGGGGGGGGGGGGGATGTGTCCGACATCGTGTCCGTGGGACGGGCCGGACCTGGCTTAAGCCGCTGGACAAACACACCTGGTCGATTCTCTGGTCACCTCCCACCCCACCCCATCACAGAGTCACTTAAGATTATGTTTGTACGAGTCAGATATATAACAAAATACACCGAGATAAAGTTTCACTGTATTAAAAAAAACAACAACTTAAGTTTAAGATTATGTTTGTACGAGTCAGATATATAACAAAATACACCGAGATAAAGTTTCACTATATTAAAAAAACAAAAACTTAAGTTTAAGATTATGTTTGTACGAGTCAGATATATAACAAAATACACCGAGATAAAGTTTCACTGTATTAAAAAAAACAACAACTTAAGTTTAAGATTATGTTTGTACGAGTCAGATATATAACAAAATACACCGAGATAAAGTTTCACTATATTAAAAAAACAAAAACTTAAGTTTAAGATTATGTTTGTACGAGTCAGATATATAACAAAATACACCGAGATAAAGTTTCACTATATTAAAAAAACAAAAACTTAAGTTTAAGATTATGTTTGTACGAGTCAGATATATAACAAAATACACCGAGATAAAGTTTCACTATATTAAAAAAACAAAAACTTAAGTTTAAGATTATGTTTGTACGAGTCAGATATATAACAAAATACACCGAGATAAAGTTTCACTATATTAAAAAAAAAAAACAAACTAAGCTTAAGATTATGTTTGTACGAGTCAGATATATAACAAAATACACCGAGATAAAGTTTCACTATATTAAAAAAACAAAAACTTAAGTTTAAGATTATGTTTGTACGAGTCAGATATATAACAAAATACACCGAGATAAAGTTTCACTATATTAAAAAAACAAAAACTTAAGTTTAAGATTATGTTTGTACGAGTCAGATATATAACAAAATACACCGAGATAAAGTTTCACTATATTAAAAAAACAAAAACTTAAGTTTAAGATTATGTTTGTACGAGTCAGATATATAACAAAATACACCGAGATAAAGTTTCACTATATTAAAAAAACAAAAACTTAAGTTTAAGATTATGTTTGTACGAGTCAGATATATAACAAAATACACCGAGATAAAGTTTCACTATATTAAAAAAACAAAAACTTAAGTTTAAGATTATGTTTGTACGAGTCAGATATATAACAAAATACACCTAGATAAATTTTCACTATATTAAAAAAAATCGGGCATGAACCAGGTCAACTAGTGCACAGAAGACAGAATTAGACCAGGCCGGCATCAAATTAAAAAAAAATAATTAACGGAAATTATATAAAAATGTTGGAATAATTTACTCATTTATAATATAAAAAATAACCCGAAATGGAATCACATAGATCCATATTAAAACGTAAATATACGTACAGAGATGTTCCAGATAGCTTTAGTATGGGGTTTTCAATAATTGATGGTTATTTAAATTAAAATGTTCAGATTTTTTTTATTTGTATGCAAATGAAGCAGATTTTTGAGAGTGTGCTTTCATCCATTATGAAGATGAGAATCGCTGTTTTGGTCTTAAAATCTGAACAGGATAGATGTACATCTGCTGGGGCAGATAGAGTTGTGTTGTATGCAGATACAGTTCTGTGAATAAGTAAAGGGCAGAGGTGATTCTGCTTAGGGTAGATGCAAGTCTGTTCAGGGCAGATATACCTAAGTATAGGGCAGATTAATACTGCACAACAAACATATACTTACATTACTGCTTGCCACTCGTTTTTATACAGCTACTTTAACATTACATTCTGATGAATCATGTTGCCACTAGCTACGTAAATGTACTGACCTTGAACATGCTACCTACATTTGATTGACCTTGGACCTACGACCTTAAATTGAATATCTTGGACTCACGACCTTATTTTAATGACCTTGGACCTACAAGGTTAATCTGAATAACACTGGACCTACGAGATTCATTTCCATGACCCTGGAACTAAGATCTTATATCGTATGACTTTGGACCTATGACCTTAATTTGAATGACCTTTGTTTTGTTTGTTCGCGACAATCATTTCAATTGAGCAGCAAATACGTCAGTAACTAGAGCAAAGAGACTGCTGGCAGGGGAAAAGGGGGGGGGGGGGGTAGAGGGGGTGACTGGTGAGGGTATCAATGTCAGTGGCATAAGAGAAGTGGTAGGGTGGGGGAAGATGGGCGTGCTGTGAAGGCATATACACGGCCACATCCACATCGTTACATAACTGGGGTGGGGCGGGATGGGGTGGGGGGGGGGGGGGGGCACCGCTGAGAAGAAACGTTCGACAACTCCCAACAAGTGACATTTGGCTACTCAGATATAATTACACTTGGAGTTACATCGTAACATTTTGTTGGCCTATTGCATCTCGCCCACTCCACCCCACCCCACCCCACCCTCGCTAACTGTTGGCTAGAACAAAGGGAAGTAACCATGTTCAATCTATAACCATGTGAATGTTAGCCTTTTAGAACTACTCTGAAATTCATTAAAAAATCGACACCATATCAAGTTAACATTAGAATACGTAACTTTCAATTACAATAAAAAAAAATACATACGTAAAAAAAACAACGAAAGAAGTGCTTTTCAAAAGCCATCAACAGAATGCCATGTCTGTCTCAATATACCTCTTCACGTGCGCAGCGCATGCGCAGTGCACTTCAGCGCAGCAGAGGATCTATCCGTGTCCATAAATAACACCCAGGGGAACCAACTCGTGGCGAGGCTTGTCAAGCTTTGATATCTGACACTTACAATGGAAGGAAAATGAGGGTCTCAGCAGGCACGGCGCATCATCTGCTCGCGTGAGTTGGGGTTTGTGGTCCAATGTTGGGGGCTTGTGGTCCCATGAGTTGGGGCTTGTGGTCCTATGTTGGGGGTTTGTGGTCCCATAAGTTGGGGCTTGTGGTCCCATGGTTTGGGGTTGTGGTCCTATAAGTTGGATCTTGTGGTCCCATGTTGGGGTTTGTGGTCCCAAGTTGGGGCTTGTAGTACCATGAGATATGGCTTGTGGTCCCATGAGTTGGGGTTTGTGGTCCCATGAGTTGGGGCTTGTGGTCCCATCAGTTGGGGTTTGTGGACCCATGAGTTGGGGCTTGTGGTCCCATGCGTTGGGGCTTGTGGTCCCATGAGTTGGGGCTTGTGGTCCCATGCGTTGGGGCTTGTGGTCCCATGTTGGGGGCTTGTGGTCCCATGTTGGGGTTTGTGGTCCCATGTTGGGGTTTGTGGTCCCATGAGTTGGGGTTTGTGGTCCCATGTGTTGGGGCTTGTGGTCCCATGATTTGGGGCTTGTGGTCCCATGAGTTTGGGCTTGTGGTCCCATGAGTTGGGGCTTGTGGTCCCATGAGTTGGGGCTTGTGGTCCCATGAGTTGGGGCTTGTGGTCCCATGATTTGGGACTTATACAATGTTATGAAATGCTACTTATTCTAAATTGTAGGGCAGCTCTAGTCTGTAAAATATACCAAACCTTAGGCTGTTAACATATTTCAGAAACTGGTACCAGAAACTGGTAATACGAAAGCAGATTTGAAATGTTCCAGTAATTGTCTCACGCCAACTACTGACAGTACAGTGCCATCGACTCCACTCAGAGAGAAGACGTTTTAAGCTCTATCCGGGCCACCTCGTCAAACTTACCACACGGAGCTAAATGACCACGCCACAACGAGAATGCTCAACAAAGATTTCATCTAAATACTCTACTTTACCTGCCCTAATCTGATTGAGTACCCGCCCCATTGTAGAGCCCAACAAAGGCGAGATTATACCCCCCCCCCCCCACCCCCACATAACGACCAAACGACTCGCACATCCCGGCTATTTATAACTCGGCTATTTATACCAATCAACCAATCACCACAAGCTGGTGTATTGGGTTAATCTGATTTCAGCCTTATATATGGCCGGTAGTTCAGCAAACTGTTGGATCAGTTTGTCCTCACCCGCGTTTTGTTTGTTTGTTCATTGCGCCCTCGGCAAGCAAACAGACACAAGCCTAATGGCACTATGCACAACTAATCTAATTTATTCGCTGCACAATACCCATTAAACAAAGTAATATCCAGGCTCTGTACATTTATTCTGCGAATCCTGGCTATAACTCTCTGGATCAGTTTTGTGCTGGGAACTTCCACATCAAACTGATCACTTTTTACAGGATATTTCTTTAACAATCAGACTATAACGTTATTTTTGTGACGCAAATTTATGTCATAGTTAATACGCAATGTATGTAAATTTTAGCTTTAGTTTCGCAAAAATGAAGACATTAATTTCTACACTACACAAGTAGTGAATAACCGTTTCTCAGTTCCTACGGAACAAACATTTAGTATACAAAGTACGAGAGTAGCGCCCGTTTTCAGACTTTTCTTTCCCAAACTAAATCAAACCCAGTGCCAAAATTACCCCCACAATTCCCTTTTCTATTTCCGAGTCGGCCGTGTTTGTTAAATTTCCCTTTTTAACCCTTTAGCGACTGAGCTGGGTAAACACACCCATATTGGCGGGCTGGAACTGGACCCCGTGCCTGCGGCCATCAACCTAAACAACTTTTTTTTTTTCACACCCGACCTTATAATATTTCTAGCCATCGATACCGGCTACACGGTAGCTTTCATTTTTTATTTTCAACAACTGTAGCCTAGTTTTGTGTGTTGTGGATCTTCCTACTGTTTTCAATCGATGTGGTTTTTTGGGAAATACCCTCATTCGCTCTCAATGTAGCAGTATTGATTGTAGGAAAAACTTTAGCTAGAGATAAGTATATATATATATATATATATATATATATATATATATATATATATATATATATATATATATATATATATATATATATATATATATATATGTATTGTCCACTCTCCTGGATGCTGTCAACTTTACTGGATGCTGTCAACTCTCAAGTGGATATTATCCATTCTATTCTGGATGTGATCCACGGAGGATGATGTCCACGCTGTAGAGTGACTTGTCCACGCGTGTTGCATATTTACAACAAGGCGCAGCAGGCACTAAGACTGTGATGAGGCATTTCGAGCGCTAATTAAGTTAACAAATAGCTGCTGCATATTTAATGAGGCTTGATTAGGATTACTCCGAGGCCGACTCCACCCTCGCGACCCCGTCCCCCCTACTAAAGCATTATCTTGTGGTAGATCTAGAGCTGGGTCATTCGTAGTTTGCTCTCCTACTGTTCCATATCTAAATAAGTTGGCCCCGTATGCTTGACAGGTCGTTCAGCGTGTAACATTCATCGCTCTAATAGATCTGGCAAGTCATTTCCACTCCAATAGGTTGTTTCAGGACTGACGAAAAATTCCAGGTTGGGTAAGAAAAGTAACCTTCGGAGCAGATTCGACAGTGTTCAAAGGCAAGAAGATCTTAATGATCCCCACACTTTTCCGTTATAAAATACACGAGACAGCCTTTTTTTCTGATCTCTATATATATTATGGTCTTCAGCTCAGACCAGAGCTTTAAATTAACGCGAGTTGTGAATCACAAGGCATTCCCATAAGCTAACCCTCCGATCAATAGCACCGAGAAATATCGAAGACTTAGTACAGGAGAGTAGAGACTTTACTGGCCGCTCGGTGCGAGGAAAAAACAGGGTGGGGGGGGGGGGGGGGGCGGGAGGGGAGAGACTGGGATGAAAATAATTAGTTAGCCTAGAAAGAAAAAAAAAAGAAATTTTCTTTTCTTCAGTAAAAAAAAATTGAGCTCTTAGTTTTCTCCTGTTGTAGGAAACGAGAAGACGGTGGTTTCTAATTATTTAAAAAAAAAAAAGAAAGAAAAGGAAGACCGCTGGGACTAGAGAACGAGTGACATTTTAGTTTATGACGTGTGTGTGTGAAATTTCAGTCGCGACATCCGAGTTTAGACAATGTTAAAACGAGAAGATTTATCCAGGGGAATTAACTCTTTTATCTTCTTGTATCTGGTTCTCGAGTTATCCCACAGTGTGTTTATTTTTTAAAATCCTAACATCCCCTTCCCCTTGTGAACCCGGCGAGTTTAACCCTTGTTGAACCGGACCCCATGTGAAGATTTACCTACGGGATGAAGACCTGTCTGTTGTTATGGCTGTCACGTGATCCCCGGACCAATTAGGTCTCGCTCCTGCCACGTGACAGGGCGGATAAGTCAGTGCCGTGACCGGATCACGTGGGGTCAACAATGGCGTCCTCGCGAGACGCGGGGGAAGCGGTGATTTACAACTCTCGCGATCTCTCGTTTGTTCTCTCGGCTGACACGTTGTGTGTGTGTGTGTGTGTGTGTGTGTGTGTGTGTGTGTGTGTGTGTGGTCATGTGGTCTTTAAAACTGACACGTCAGTGCGCATGCGTGTTAAACACAGTCAGTGTTATATGTCAACATTGTACTGACAGTCGTTAGTTATTTAAATTACGGCATTGGCGTCATACAGCGTAATGTTGTGTTTGGAGTCTGAAAAACATCTAAATCCTAATGTTCGGAGATTGAATCATGGCTAATCCTCTTCTTCGAAGTTGGAATTCCGCCTGACCCTTGTATTTAAAGTTAAGAACCACTGGCCGACCAAAAAATATGACTAGAAAACTCGACTCCCCCTGCACCAATGTTATTCAAAATACAACTCGATTATTTAAAGAGAAAGACTTTTTTGTTACATATTTTGAACTTTAAGTCACTGTCATCTCTACGTAGACATTGCTGGTCAGTTTGTATGATAAAAATATACCAGCAAGCGACCCATGTTCCAAATGCCCCAAATGCCACCTGACCCCTATCAGAAGCCCCGCGCTGCCCCTGAAGCCACTCCGCTCCACGCAAACATTTCAAGGGAGACTAGCCGTGTCGGAACTGGCTGTTTCAGTGTTAATCTGGACATCTCTAATGTGGGTATTAAGTCCCTTGCGTGATTACGATTTTTATGTGAACTTTTTTCTCTCTCTCTCTCTCGGAAAACCAAGAGTTAACGTTCTTTGGGGAGGGGGGGGGGGGGGTTGTGTCGGTCATAAGAAGATTAAAATCTTGGATGACGCCGACATTAGACATTTGAGAACCCCTCGACATTATTCTTTAAAATAAAAATATTGTCCTGTTAAAATTTACTTTTTGAAATTTTAACCTATTATTAGATACACGAAGACAATGTGGCGGAACTTTCAAAGTAAATATAAAATTAAAATATTGTTCAATTGCAAATCATCGTAACCGATTAAGAGATTGAAAGAAACTCAATAGAAGTGGCAGGTGGGGGGGGGGGGGGGGGGGGTCGGTGGTTTCTGTGTGACACCCGTACATCCTAAATTGTATACAGGGTAAGAAGTTGCTAGCAACATCATCAGGGGGTCGGTCAGGTAGGGGAGGGGGGGGGGGTCAGGGGTTGGTGCCGGGTCAATGCCTGCCCTTCCTACAAGCATCCTTAGGCATATATTAACAACAACATTTCTCTCTGCATATGTGTGTGTGTATGTGTGTGTGTGTGAGCAGACCATCCCCACCCCGCCCACACAGGAGTTAGAAGTTCTCGAGTGCGTGATAAAAGACTACATTAGCAGTAACTTAGTTTCCCAGTGTTAAAAATAGAACAATGCGGTTTCAAAATGGTTTCTTGAATTATAGATTAGATTAAAATCACTGTTAGGACACTACATTGATAAAAAAATTACCGAATCAATACTGATATTTACTTCAGCGGCTATTTCACTTTAAAATATGCTGCTCGTATTAAAAAAATAGCTTGTATAAATCCTGTGTTTAAAATTATGAAAATATTTTATAATATTTGAATATAATAACGTCCTTTTAGTGTTGTGTATGTAAAGTTCTTTAAAAGTTATTACATATTCCTTCTAGTACCACATCCTACGTGTGATATATCCCTATGTCTGCCACATCCTTACTTGTACCGCATTCCAATTTGTACCACATCCCTAAGTATGCCGCATTGCTACGTGTGCCACATCCTTATTACTGACACAATGTCACTTGTACCACATCCCTATCTCTGCCACGTCCCTATCTCTGCCACATCCCTACGTGTTCCACATCTCTACGTGTACCACATCTCTACGTGTACCACATCTCTAAGTGTGCCACATCCCTACGTGTACCACATCCCTACGTGTACCTCATCTCTATGTGTGCCACATCTCTAAGTGTGCCACATCCCTATGTTTGCCACATCCCTATGTGTACCACATCCCTATTTCCGGTTTCATTATTTCACAAGTCTTAAAACCCGAACACATTTTTTTTCACATGATATAAAAATGTGAACCCATTTCGTTTATTGCCTGGACATTATTGCCCGTGTTGGGACAAGGGAGGCAAGAGTTAAAGCCCCTGGAGATTACGTCACAGTTAAGGCAATGGCCGCCGTGTCAACATTCAGCACCGGCGCAGAATTTTAGAGCGTTAACTTTTTTTTTCAACATCTGCTTTTGCTATTCCTATCTTTGTTAAAGCGATTCTTATACGCGCGTCTAGGAAAAAATAAAAAGAAAAAATATGTTTGTTTTAAAAGATGTTGGATGGAATTTAGTTTTTTTTACCGGATGTGGAGGCTGGAGCGATCTTTAGAAGCTGGTTGGTTGGTTTTTATTTCAGTTAATGAAACTTTTGGGTTAATCTTATGTCATCAATAGGCTCGACTTATGCTGGGCAAGCCTTTACGCTTAAGGCTATATCTAGATTGCGATGCTACTCAATCAATGCATGTGTTACATGTGTAGCCATCTTCTCATTAATGAACAAGACAACCCGTCTGTTATGTCCATGACGTGCCAACCACGCTTTTATATAAAGCGAAGCCAACCCTGCAACTTATCTATTATGTTACGTAGCGAGTTTATCCATGTATTATATTTATATTAGGAACAATCCCAGCATCGTATAATATGACTGGAGAACCAAACCATCCTTCTATATTACGGGAAAAAAGCATCCATCCGAGGTAAAAGAAGGCAAGCCAACCATCCTTTTATATGAAGGTACAAGCCAACCATCCTTTTATATAACGGTACAAGCCAACCATCCTTTTATATGACTGGACAAGCCAACCATCCTTCTATATAACGGGACAAGCCAACCATATGATAGTAAAAGGAGGCAAGGCAACCATCCTGTTATCTTACAAGACAATCCGACCATCCAATTATATGACAATCCAACCCGCCAACCCATCTGCTTCCAATGTAACAACCCCTCAACCAGCTGCCCCGTGATTAGACGCGTCACCTTCATCTGAGCAGGGCTAATTTTAAAGTTGACTCACTCTCCTCACATTTTCCCTCACTAAGTCGTGGACCAATGGCCCACCCTCGGGGATTCACCTCCCCCCGCCCCTTGTCCCACGGCTTAATCTAAGCCAGCGAAAGCCTGGAGTTATGGCCCTGCATTATTGAAATACGTTTCAAACACTCTCGACTTCCTAGTAGTTTGGCATGCTAGTCTGGGATAACCGTTGTCACTACCTTCAACGTAAAAAAAAATTTACACACAAACAAACAAACAAACAAACAAACAAAAAACTACAAGTGTACATAGCGAAGATTAAGACAAATATTTTTCTCATATCCAATTCTCTACATTGCATTGTCTAAAATATTCGACAATTTTCTGATAGATTTACAACCTAAAAATGGGTCCTCATTTAATACATTGTTTCGTTTATTCGCATTGTTACTGCCCGCAATGAAGAAGATATATGGAAATGGACTGTTTTTTTTTTAAGTTCTGTGAATAAAGTTTTGGAGATGTAGCCTTGACCCGTCTCTCCCCAGGGAGGGGAGGGAGAAACAGAAGAAGTTTGTTTCTTGTTGCGTTCCTTCGTTGAGTTTTCGTGTCCTATCAATATTGTCACACAGAGGTTTCGTGTCACAGTTTTCGTGTCACAGTTTTCGTGTCATATTAAGATTGTCTCAGAGAGTTTTCCGTTGCCAAAACGCTTTAAACCTACGGCGTCTAGTGTAACTTACCCCAGCCTACAGGGGTCCTAACACAATCTCATCCCCCGGGCCTGCACATAATCCAGCACCTGCTATGTGAAATATGATAGATCCTCTATATAACATTACAGGTCTTCTCCATGTTACAGTTGGGATGGTTTACGGGATTTCATGCGACATCTATATGCATATATATATATATATATATATATATATATATATATATATATATATATATATATATATATATATATGTATCTATACATGTATATGTGTAAATATATATATAACGTATGTATGCATTATATACATTTATAATGATTTGATTAGTGTTTCACTGTTAGTTTTTGTGTATATGTATAGTTTGTGTAGGTATGGATGACTGTCCTGAGGGCAGCTATAACTTCCCTGTAACAACTACCTGAGACAGGTTGAAATCATCCGCAGTGAACACCTGTCATTTTGATGTATGCCCCTCCCCCACCCCCTCGGGGAAGTATGTCACATCAAGTGAGAATGATGTGCGTTATATGTTTATCTGGCTAACTACGGCCGGACTAAACCTGTGAGTGATTGCAGGATTCGTCATCCTGTTGTTGGTGTGGGTGTGTGTCTGTGTGTATGTGTGTGTGTGCGTGGGGGGGGGTTGTAGGGAGGTAGGGCGGTGTTGGTGATTCAACGAATTCGGATATGATTTGAACTAGAATCTAGGTATTTTAGTTTTACTTCTCATACTTGAAGAGGTCGAGATAATGCAGATGTCTAATGGGACTTGTATGATGTAAGTTCGAATATTTTTTTTTTTTGGTTTAAAATGGTGTAGTTTGCGTGCCGGAATTTAGTACCGGAACTGTCTAAGCTCTGATTACCAAACTAAGCTTCATGACAAGAAATGGTCACGTGATCTAGCGAATAATCTATAAATAGAACAAAGAACTTATTTTTTAAAATAAAAATATTTAGAATAGGATTTAAAATAAGTCAACGCTTTAAACGCATTAACGAAATAAACCTATTTTGCGAATACATTTAATTTCTCGAACCGTGAAATAGTTTTAAACTAAGTCGTCTGATCTTCGGCGAGGATTATCGTTCCTGGTCTATTAAAGTTTGGCGCGGTGTGTTAACCACTTTCGTTAAACTCAGCAGTCGAAGAACAAAATGGTGGAGATGAAATAAAACTGTAAAGATTTTTTTTTCAAATCGATAAAGGGAAGTAACCCAGTACACAACTGGCAAATAAATCAGTTTTTTTTTCTTCTTTCAACTCTTGGGTGACTTTTTAAACAGTTGGTTATTTATTTATTTTGAGATTTCTATGTGGCATCTGCACCTACCAATATGTGTATGTTTTTTTTTTTTGTATTATGGTATACGTCACATGAAAGTGTTCTCTGAAGCAAGGGCGTTAGGTAAACATGTGCTAGAAGAAAGATGTAGTTATATTCAATGCCATGTTTACAGCCTTGACTAGATGTATTGTACTGTGTAGTGTGTAGATCTTACAAGTACTGATTGAGATGTTGGTATTGGATGAAATAGCTTATGTAAACTAGGCTACAGTGTGCTCAATGTATTGTTGTTGTTAAGCTGGGTTGACCCATTTGGTTAAATGTGTCGTTTACATAATCGATTCAATGTCGTAATTTACAAATTCGTATAAATGTGAAGTTGGCACATTCGGTTAAATGTGTCGTTTACAAACTCGGTTAAATGTAACAATCACACATCCTGCTAAATTTTTCCTTTACACATTGTTTAAATGTGTCGCTTATGCGTTCGATTCAAAGTGTCTTTTACACGTTCGATTGAATGTGTTATTTACACGTTCTATTGAATGTGTTGTATACACGTTGGATTGAATGTGTTGTTTTTACACGTTCGATTGAATGTGTTATTTACACGTTCGATTGAATGTGTTATTTACACGTTCGATTGAATGTGTTCCCACAACAACGAAAAAAAAATACACCCTCTGTCAAAGCCGAGTTAAAAAAATATTTAAAAAAATTAAATAATAGATGCTGCATTGATAAACTTCCTGTCATTCGATACGATAATTCGAGTTGTTTTAATGCGAAAAAAAATCAATATCGTGTTCGTTGCGAGCGTTAGGCCATAGTGGCAATCTATGATCCTTTAAGGCCATTGTGGGGTTCTATGATCACGTAAGGCCATCGTGGCAACCTATGACCACGTAAGGCCATCGTGAGTTTCTATGATCACGTTAGGCCATCGTGAGGCTCTATGACCACGTTAGGCCATCGTGGCAACCTGTGATCCAGCCAGGCACAGCTTGCCAGGGAAGCCATTCCCACCTAACGTCTGTTTGTTGACAGACGTTCATAAAGATCAATCAGCTTGAGACCTAACGTCTGTCACAACTGTTGGGGGGGGGGGGGGGGGGGGGGGGGGGAGTCCCAGGTGTGTGTGTGTGTGTGGGGGGGGGAAGTCCCAGGCGTGTGTGTATGTGTGCATGGGGTGGGGGAAGAGGTTGACTTCACTCATCACCTGTCCCACGTGAATCAGTCAAGCGTGTCGAATCGTTGGGTTGAGCGCCGAATCAATGATACGAACTGATCAATTTTGTCTTTGATGTTTTACGTTATACATAGCATGTTTTGGACTCTTTCCCTGGGTAGTTGAAGTAGAGTGACCTTCTTTATACCGACGTGGCTTATACAATTAATATATGTGCGGTCCTTTTCCTATTCTCTCTATATTTCGCCAACTTAAGCCAGGTACACATATGGGCTGTGCAGATTCTCACAGACCTAGAAACTTAAGTTCCAGCGCTTTAAAGGGTCAACATATAATGGAATTACATCGTGTTGGTGTAGGCTGGTTTTTATACGTTGGCATCTCAACGGAGAGAAGACCAATAATACGTGGTCCATTCCTTCAAGTGATCCGTTCCCTTCAGTCAACTTTGGCCTCTTTAGCTAGCAGTCAACTTTGGCTTCAGTACATTGCAGTCAACTATGGCGTCTGTACCTTTCAGTCAACTTTGACTTCTGCACCTTGCAGTCAGCTTTGGCCTTTGTAGCTTGCAGTCAACTTTGACTTCTGTAGCTTGCAGTCAGCTTTGACTTCACTATCTCTAAGTCAACTGTGATAATCGACTAACGCTCGCTTTTTATTCCGGTGGTTCAGCTTATCCAATGCAAGCTTAACTTCATCGAACTCACGAGCTATTGCGTAATTACACGCACCGATCAATCGATTATCCCCCCTGTTACACACACACACACACGCTCACACGCACACACAATACACGAAACACCTGTTTTACAGCATCCTATTATATAATCAAAACAACATTTTACACTGCATTTTTCTACAGGTAAAAACATAAACTCCTAAAATTAAATCTCGAGTCAGTTAATTACACCAGTCATGCATGTGTTATCTTTGGACTTAGTCTTCCAATCCTAATTAATTTTTTTTATTCCACAGGTGAGAGGACAGACTAATTAACTAATTAACTGTACTTTAATTAGTCAGGTCACAACATCTGCTAATTTTAAACCCACATTCCGTGGATTACTGTGTTAACTGTTTATTCCTGTTAACTTAACGATTAGGGGTTGAGTTTAACTTAGTGTTATTTTTCTAGATTAGGGTATGCTTAGTGTAAACAGTTAAACTTTAAGGTTCAGGGTAGGCTTTACAGTGTAGGGTAAACAATACATTTTTACGAGTGATTCGCCCCAGAAATTTAAAAAAAAAACAATTTTTTTTTTTACATTTCATTAGTGAATAAAAGGGGTGTAATATTATTTAGAGAACATACATAAAGAAGAACCAAGTACTAAAAAATTAAAAGATAATTATTTGTTTTTAAAGCTTTGGGGGTAATTTAATTTTGGCGCCTTTCATGAAGTTGTGTAGCCTATAGGTCTGTCAAAATAGTTGTGTTAATATTCAAAGATTGAGTATTTTCTAGATTAATCAGTATAATTAATTAGAAACAAAAATGGATTCCATTTTAGGCTAAGACGGTGTATAACCGCTAATTAAAACCCCGACATCATACACTAAAAGACGTCAAGCTTTCAACCTATGGGTTCGTGTGGTTCCATTTTCTTCTGAGGATTCTACTTGACCGTCACGTGACCAAGATGGATTCCATGAACAGCATCCTCTATTGGATATATTGTATAATCCTGCTGCTCATTCCGCTGATTGGTGAGTACCACAGTGTTGTAGTCCCCCCTCCCCCACACACACCTCCACCTCGTCCTATTTTCTGTCGTATGTGTTTATATATTTGTGTAGTGGTGGTTACCAACAACATCACGTATTCATTCGCAAAGCTCAAAAAGAAGTTCCAAAAACTTTGCGCACACAATTAAAAACATTAGATCCTGTTTAAGACATTATGTCTTGTTTAAGACATTAGGTCCTATTTAAGACATTATGTTCTGTTTAAGACATTAGGTCCTGTTTAAGACACTAGCTTATGCTTCACACCATCTCTAACGAAGATGTTTCCTTTATGTTCTAGCCGTCTGGATATATTCTGTTACTTTTAATAAATCGCCAGTTTTTCGCTCCAACAAAACAACAAAGACACCAAGCACAAAATCAATCATAATTTGTTTTAGAGATACCAAAACTGACACCAGTTACCCAATGGGTCGCTGACACTAACAACTGACACCAACAACTGACACCAACAACTGACACCAACAACTGACACCAACTGACACCAAACAACTGACACTAACAACTGACACCACCCATCAAACAAAGACAACACTGTTTGATCCAGCCAGCATTAAGCCCCCCCCCCCACCTCATCAGACATGCAAATTTCCGGTCCCAGACCTCCATACCCCACCCGCTAATGACGGCGCCCGTCACCCCCCCCCCCCGCCACTTAAGCATATGTACAACCACAATGCCCTCTGTTTCCTGACATCCGGCCCGCGTCAAGGGAGATTAACTCTACTGCTCCTGTATTTGTTTACACCCATGTACAGCAGACACCACAGTCAAGCGACAAATTATTTAAATCTTCTTCAGCACTTGCTCAACGCGCCAACTGTTTAACACTTATATAATAACAGCAGCTTTTTTAAAAATTGAAACAAAGAAATTTAAAGGGGAGACAAGTTATTTACAACCAGAGGGATTTTTTTAAAACTGCTAGATGAATTGCTATGCGACCAAGGTGCTTCTTGTGTAGCGTAGTATCCGAGTTAGGCCAATATGTTGAGCGGTACTAGCCAAATAATTTTTAAAATTCAACCGATATAGATTGCTAGCATGAAGTAACGCCTGTATAGATGAATTAAAGATAGTATTAAAACGGGTACAGAAACGATCCTGGGACAACTCTGGCGGCTCGAAAAGATCGTGAGACGTAACACGGTTACCTTTGAAGGAACCTGTGACGTAATGAGCCTAACATTGGACCCTAATGCCTCACGGTTTAATGGCCGTTTCTCCGGGTGACCGAGCCAGCGAGTAGATGCTGTCTTCGTCACGCAAGATGGCTGTCGTGGTTTCCGGTCCTAGGTCTCCTCCCATGTCTCAAGCTTTGGACTCGGTTAGGTCTCGGAAGGAAACTCTTCACAACTCTCCACAAATGTTTGCTATAATCTGTGTAACCGCTGTTACTAGTTGCACTTATGGGTACTTGGGTGGATAAATATTAAATACATAGGGGCCTACTCCACGCAATTCACAAGTAAAAATCTGTATTAAATAAAGAACAACAATGAGATTAGAAAACAACACCGCCTTTATCAATTCTTGGCAGGTAAATTTCAGGTATTTTGCACGTGAATTGCGGGTAATTTACCCACGTGGATTGATGTTCTGTAACATCTCCATCTTAGGTATTTACTTCCAACCAGCCTCTGTTCTGCGCATGTCAGTTTTATTGCTGTAGGCTGGCCAGGACCTTGTAGAGACGAGCAGCCGAAATAAAGGCAACTGGCCACCCGATACAGAACAACTTGCCGGCTGGGCCATTGACGGCCAATGCAGGAACGACAAGCCGGCGCCGCCATAACGATTAGATGTATATCTAACGCACGGTTTTTTGCTGTATCAATTACACTCGCGCCTCATAAAACTGGGGCTTAGGCTAGGGTATGTGGAACTAGGGGTGTGTTGGTGAGGGGGGGGGGTCTGTTGGTGGATAATGGGGGTCTGTTGGTGGATAATGGGGGTCTGTTGGTGGATAATGGGGGTCTGTTGGTGGATAATGGGGGGTCTGTTGGTGGATAATGGTGGTCTGTTGGTGGGGGGGGGGGGTCTGTTGGTGGATAATGGGGGTCTGTTGGTGGATAATGGGGGTCTGTTGGGAAATAGTGGGGGTCTGCTGGCGAATAGAAGGGGTCATGTTGGGGAATAAGGGGGTCTGTTGGCGAATAGAAGGGGTCATGTTGGGGAATAAGGGGGGTCTATTGGTGAATAGAAGGATCATGTTGGGGGGTCTGTTGGCACATAGTGGGGGTCTGTTGTTGAATAAGAGGAGGGAGACTGTTGGCGAATAATGGGGGTTTATTAGCAATTAAGGGTTCTGCATTTTTAAAATGGAGGTCTATATTGGTATGATGGCGTATAGGGAGAGGGTCTGGTGTTTGGGTATAAGGCGGGGGGGGGGGGTATGACCTTTTTGTATATAAAAGGGAAATGTTGAATAAATATCGGGAATGGTATGATTATACACGCTGGATTAGTGGCTGTTCAGCTACAAAACATTATACAAAGGGTAGAGTGAACAAAATTATCCAAGTTTTCTACCCCTAACAACCACACCATTGTTTACTAGGGACGAGTTTATGGTTTGGGTTTGAGTGTTAGAGTGAGGTTTAGCCTATCTGGTGAAAAAAAAAAGAACGTCTCGTAGATTTCATTGAGGGTCATCTCAATGTTGGGCTTAAACATGCACTGGGGGCTTGTTCGTTAACTTTCAACATTTATCACATTATCAAGTTTAGAAATGTATGTACAAACTGTTCAAAATTTAACAAAAACTGGAAAATAAAACATAAACAGTCTGAACACGCAGTAATATTAATAAAAAGGGCATTTATTTTAAACCCAAACAACATTCAACATTATTGACGTCACAAAAACTAACAGCACCTAGAACCTAAAGTTCAGAGGTCACGTCCCGCCTCCAAGCACCGTATATTGACCCGTGACTTGAACCCTGATCCCGTGTGAGTCACGTGGTCAGTAAAAACAAAATTGAAACCCAAAGTCTCACATCAAAGCTCGAGGTAATTAGTCGGATCTGAGAGAGTGTCAGATGACGCTGGAACCCACCTGCGTTACCTGGGGGATCCGGTAACCTGCGGCACCGACGCACTCACCGGTGCCTGGAAAACGGAAATTCCCGATATTGTTTTCCACCCTCTGAAAACCCGAATCCGAGTTGAGTACTTCTGCAGGGAGGGGGGAGGGTGTGTTGAAAAAAGTCTGGCACTGTGTTGATGTGCTGTGTTTACCCACACCAACCACGGCGTGCGAGTAGTCCAACTTGACCTATCGCTCACCTCGGACGCTGTCCACTACGTCCGACTGTTTTAGCCATCAGATTTTTAAAATATTATTTCTCCAGCCGGATGTTTCTGGCTGATGGTTATGGCTGCAGCTATAGTGGTATGGTAACTTTAGCTGTTCGCTGTTGGAGGTTCTGAAAGATTGGTGTATGGCTGTCATTACAGGCGGCGAGAGGGTTTCGTATTCGCCAAGGCGAATTTTAGAGATATAAAGTCGTATAGCAGCCAAAACTAGGGTATATATATATATATATATATATATATATATATATATATATATATATATATATATATATATATATATATATATATGCCTATATTGTTACTTATAGTTAGTTACATTGACGGGACACCTCAAACACGCCAACGACCAATCAGGCCGGACTATGCACTAATGAGATCAACGGCCATTCCTGGGTTAAGATGGCAGCCCCCCCCCCCCTACTGTGGTCCTAGCAGTCCATCTACTTCCCTCAGTCTACTAGATCTAGTATTTCCTCTTTCGGATAATAGAAACGTCGCTAAAGACCCAGTTAGGTAAGGTAGTGGCACGCAAAGGCCATTAACCTTTTTTTTTGGGCGGGGGGGTATTTTTGTTAGTTTTAATGCTTTCGGTGTTACAATCAACTATGTTTATGCTGATGTTGAACTCCAACCGGAAACAACTAATACATGTATGACATAAATGTTCATAATTTTTAAAGTGTTAGTACTGTGATGGATTGCGGTTAATACTTGTATGACATAAGTGTTCATAATTGTTTTTAGCCTAAGTACTAGATACGCCTACTTTTGACGAAAATCCCCGGTCATTCACTTCGAATTTCTATAAACAATGACTGAGTAATTTAAAACATAGCAGCCAATTTTTTTCACGAAAAAATGGACGAAATTGTCAACAACAGATAGCTTGAAAATAAAGAGATTTCCCGTGGTCAACCTCTAGCAACAATCGATGCATTTGTATGACATAAGTGTTCATAAGTGTATATCTAATTGTTTTCACTAGACCCGCCTACTTTTGACCCACTTTTCAACTCTATTTACTAACAATTTCTATAAATAGATGACCACGCAGCTGAAAACAAAGCAGCCATTTTGTTCCCGATTAAACGGAGGTAAACAACATCAATGAGATCCTGAGATTGGAGTTATCTCCCTTGGTCTCACGCCATGTTTGTTCTACTTTGGATTAATGCCGGTGGTTATAAAAAAAAAATCAGATTTTACGAAAGTTTTGCAGTCGGCTATGAAAAGAAAAAAAAACTTAGTTTGGTGATGAATTTCAGGCATATAGCTGTCTTAACCAAATAAACTAGCACAACTTGATACGTGTTTTAATCTTTCTACATGACATAGTAGTCAAACAGTTAACCCTTGCAACACAACTATCATTGACATAAGGAACTGCATCATGTCCCTTCATAGAGCTGTAGCATCCTAAAGGGTTAACCCTATCACCACCACACACCATTAATCCATAGCCCCCATCCATGGTCTAATAAAAAAAAAAGACCAATTGTAGTCGATCAGATCAATAGGCGCTTGCCTAAAGAGGTTTTTTAGGTCTAATATTCTCCACCGTAAAATTTATGGAAGTATCTGTTTTCATGTGTGTGTGTGTGTGTGTCCTACATAATTTGTATCCATCGGTGTAATTTTGTAGATGTGTGTCAGATGAGGGTGCATGGCTTTGTCTTGTGTTAAACCCGGGTTTAACTCGAGTTTAGACGTAGCTGTGTTGATGTGTATGAGATGAGGGTTCGTGGATCTTGTGGTAACCCCGGGGTTTAACCCCCCGGGTTTAAAGTGCGGGCATGAAGATTACATTGCATTAGGTGTAACTGTATAGTATATAGAGCAACATCTGTCACACGTGGAAACTTAGTACGCGCTGTTGTAGCTAGATTTGGGATGTATTTAGAAAGGTTTACAAAGAGGGGTTTGGTTTAAATGGATTAGGATAGACTTGAATAAACAGATTTAGATGGACTTAAACAGACTTGGATAAAGTCTATTAAATCGATTTCAATAGATTTAAGAAGAAGAGATTACTTCAGTAGACTTAAATAGATTTAGGTAAACTTTTTTACTCCTGACCTTGATAAGATTCATGTTAAACCAAAGTAAATTTAGATAAACTTAGACGTTAATATATTTAGGTAGACTTAAATAGAAAAAGACTTTAATAAATTTAGATACAAACGAGATACACAATCTCGTCAAACATAATTAGACAAAATTAATACAAGTCTGCAGTTAGAAGAGTCGGGTTTGACTCACTGAAATAGCCTTTACATACATGCACCGGGATTGTCCGTAAGCCGGTTTGTCCGCCGGTTTTAAAACTCCCAACCAGCAAGGAGAAAATCCGGCCGGACACGACGATGAAAGCCGGTAATTGCGGTACCCTACCCGCCCCGCCGCGGCCCGGGGATTCTGTTATTTCTGTAAACCATTATTTTCAAGTATACGACAGAAAAGAACATCTATTCTCTCCCCTTCTCCCAAATGACTTCCAAACTTACACCCACTCCCCCCCTCTAACACCCCCCCGCACATTCTCCCACAAGCCCAGTGGGTGAGCGTGATCTCGAGAACTCTCGCCAAGCCTCGCGCAATTTCAGAATAAGAAAAAAAAAATCTCTTTCGCCACTACCATCTCTCTCTTATCCTCTTAATTCGAGAGCTCGCCTCATCAAGTCCGCTGAGGACGCGCTATCGATTTTACCTCATCCTCTCCCACCTTCTCTCCTTCTCATTTTCTCCCTCTTTCTATTTTTTTATCATCCTCCATTGCTACGTGAACTGTCGTCCAAAGAGCTATGCTGATATGATATTCTTCTTTGATTTTGGGAAGTGAAAAAAAAAAAATAGAGCCTATTCCAAGGCATCGAGTTGCCCTCGCTACGGCCCTTAAGCGGCCCTCGTCATCTGGCTCGGAAATGACTTGCGGCCCTTGTATATTCCCCCCCCCCCCCCCAACCCCCTATCTTCGTAACTAACTGGTAAGACACAGGAAATGAATGGAGGTCAGATGTGTCGAATATTTCACCCGTGACATTCCTATTGCCATGCGCGCGCAGTTTAAGTATCCGCTCCATAGATCGGTTTGTGCGCGAGTGATACACAACCACACACCACTCTCACACCCACACACCACTCACACACACACAACCACACACCACTCTCTCACACACACACAACCACACACCACTCACACACACACACAACCACACACCACTCTCTCACACACACACACAACCACACACCACTCACACAACCACACACCACACACACAACCACACACCACTCACACACACAATGACACACCACTCACACACACTACTCACATACACACACAACCACACACCACTCACACACACACAATGACACACCACTCACACACACAACCACACACCACTCACTCACACACACACGCACATCCATACACACAAACACGCCAATACACAAAAAAAAACAACTTTTGTTAAAGACAGAATCATCATTATCGATCCCGAATACTAATTACCCAGCGAAAAGCATAAAATTTAGATTAATAACGCATAATCCATTAGTTTTATTAAATGAATTTCGGTCGAGCATATTAATACAGGAAAAAAAATATTTGTCGTTATATTATTTTTGTTGATTAAATGTAATTCATTTATTAATGTATATGATAAACGAAAAATGATGTCTACTCTAAGATAATAACTTATATAATTAGCACTAATTAACTCGTAGCTAAACAGACGTTGAGAATACAACCCCACGTGATCAATCTAATTTACATGCGGTGAATAAAGCACAACACAGCAACATTTATTTTTAACTCAACACATTATACAGGGAGACAATAAAACATCCAACACACACAGAGGGGAGTTAACCTATCGAGTAATTCCAATATTAAAAAAAATCCAGGCTTTCAGTCTTACACATGTAAGATGTAATGTACGAGCGATGTAAGCACTAACACACATGTAATGTCTACCCCCTTAGGCGTAATCCTCCCCTTTCGTGCGTCGAGACAACTAACATCTGCACACCATTCAACCCACTATTAACTTTAAGGGGCAGGGGAGGGGGGCGCCACTAGCTCAACAGGGGGCGCAACTCGCTCAACAGGGGGCGCAACTGTCGATAAAATGTAACAAAATAGCCAACTTTAAGCCTCGGCTTAGCCGGCAAATGATGCAAAAATAATCGTCTTAGTATCGTATTGAACGACAGTAATCTCCCCATAACTTGACTGGCGCTGGCGTGATGGCAATGTATGAAGCTGTGCATTGATTTTTTGTTTGGTGCTGTCCTTAAACAATAGAAAAATACAGTTTGTTAAATAGATTCACCAAATGGTGTCTTTACTTAGTCTTTGTTGATTATTTTTTAATGCTTATACAATAGGCAGACCAAAACTGCGAACATGAAAACGGATCTAACATTTATCTATTATATGAGTCAGTAATATTCTGAGGAGATGGGTTCGAATTGAGATTGTGCTGATTATGTTGTGGTTCACTCCGTCTTACTGAAGATTCAGTCAGATAAACTAGAGGGTTTAACATTACATACACGTATACTCTACTTCAGCTACCCTAGGAGACATAGCGGGATGCGTCTTCAGTGTATGCAGTCGAATCTACTATGGCTAAATTTAGCCATTCTATTTATAGAATGAACGTAGGCGTGTGGGGTTAAAAGTAAACAGAAACATTTAGTCATTAGACCCCTGTGGTTTATTACGCTGCTCCATTGTATACCGCGCTCCTTGATAACAAAACGGAAATTAGTTTCAAAATAGGATCATGTAATGAGTCTGTGTTTACAATGCTTACACACTTTAACAAGAGCTCGCTTTTCCAAGTTAACACACTTACACTACAACACATAATTGAACCCATCAATTACACACATAACTCTTCTTTTGTTTTTATGATAGTCTGCAAGAGTGCTGAGATGTGCTTTCGTTATTAGACACGTGTGTTTACACTGATGTCAAAAGTGTCCAGATTTTTACGTCAGAGACATGTATTTGCCAGCTAAGAACAAAACCCTTTAGGCGTCCCAGCTTCACCCGACGCCATTACTGTCTGAAAAAGGGGCGTGTTTCCTGTTCTTCAAAGACCGAGCATTACATTCTAGACGGACCTGAGACCTCGAGATAAAACTGATTCTCATTACGGGGGGAAGACTTTTTGTCTTGCGTCTGTCTTTGCTAGTCTGTCTCTTTGTCCGCAGAGTTATCCAGCATGTATTATTCACGTGACTCCCGTGCAGGGAAGACGAGCAGATATTTCCTCATCACAATTAACGTTCGGTTAGATCTTGGCCCAATTCCTCATCCGAGCCAGACCCGGCATCACCGGTCTAAAGGCAAAGGGTGGCTAAAATTAGCACCAGGCTAAATTAAGAACGGGGTTTACACTGGTGTAATACGGTTTACGGGCGATGAGTTGGGGGAGGGGGAAGAAAGGGGCGTAATGAGTTTTGCTGAGGAAAATGTTTGAAAAAAAAAAAAAACCCGCTACTTTGTTGGGAGTGAGAAGAGAGTTGTAACACTCCGAGTGAGTAGTAGTCGGCCGTGTTTTGGAGTGACCCCGGAGACGCCGGTGGTCAGTTGGAGAGCAGTGACCAAGGGCCTTAACTGTGCTATCGATTCGCGAAGTGCCGCGTCTACTTATCGCGGGCCGACGTGCTAAATCTACGCCCCGGCCACCTGGGAGCGATGACGTCATTGGTCAACGGGGTGACTGGAGACCGGGTCACCCCCCCCCACGTACACACATACATACATACACACAGACGCCTTAATTACTTACACGTAAGCATGTATTTCTTGTAGTTAATAGAGACTATTCTCTACATATTCCATATATTCAATGTACACATTGACATATACATTTCACGTATCCAATGTACAAATTACATACACATTTCACGTATCCAATGTACACATTTACATACACATTTTAGATATCCGATCTCCTGTCTGCAATATTTAACTTTTTATCAGCTGATGCTGTGTAGCTAAATTGTTAAGATAAAAATGTCGAACCATTGTTCTCTTTGATGAAAATTATTCGCATACCTATGCAAATTATTTTATCGGGAAGCACGTTATTGTTTTCATATTGATTTTGTTCTAGAAAAATTTAATACCTGCACGTGTGGTCGAGTCTGTATAGCTCATGGTTGCTAAACCGAAAAGTCTCGAGTTCAAATCCTCGGGCTAGATAGCTGGAGACAACTTCAAAATCAAACAACTGCTGCCTTGTAGTCTGGATGGACAAAGTCTATGGAAACAAATCCAAAAAGAAAAGCAGGCTGAAATCGGAATCGACGGCCTATATGGCGCATAGATCAGTTGACATCTATACTTAATTATGCTGGAGGGAATCTCTTCCAACACTAAAATAAAGAACGAAGAAGAAGAAGAATTTTTTACATTTTGCACACTTCATCTATGTAAAATCAAGCGTGATGTTCATTAAACGCAAGCTAAAAATATTTTGTGTTAAGATTCTGTTCTGCGTTCAATCATACAGATAGGTTGACCGTGAAGAATATTCTCCCCTCCCCTCTCCCCCCCCCCCCCCTTTAACTCCTGCCAATCATTGAACCCTGTAGGCGCGTGCCGTGGTCAAGACAGAATCAATCCCACAATCCCACAATCCCACAAGTCTGTTATAAATGATGGTGTCATCATCAAGCCCGGATCTCCGCTCGACTCTGACTCTTTATGCAGCGAAAAAATAAATTTCCAACTCTTTTCTCTGGGAAAAGAAAAAAAAAACACCCTTCATCTGTGTTTGAAATATAGTTTTCCTTTTTTGAAATATTGTCACCCCCCCCCCTCTCGAAACGCCATCTTGTCATGGACAACAAATTTGTCTCCGGAACCTGACAAAGCGGGCCGCGGGGGTTCTAACGTTTGCGTTTGGCTCCTGGCTCCGCATGACTCGGCGTGACTCCGCGTCAGCCATCACCCAGCCGGGTGGAACACGATGACGCCGACATGATTAATTAATCAGACACTGATTAACTTCAACAGCTCAGCTTTGATTCCCTCCTACCGGTTTCAACCATTGTGCGCATGGCCACACAGAGAGACCCACTGAGGCTAATTAATCTCAAATAAAAAGTATCTTAATTTTACCAGCAGAACAGGCGTTAAATTCCACACCCGTCAGATAATGTATCAACGGTTTCTAGTTTTTTAAAAAAACGACATCATTAACTAAACGCAATCAAGCGTGCTGGCTCATTAGGTTACGTCACAGACTGGAGCCTTTGTAACCACCATCACAGTTTGTCCGATCGATTGGTTTTAAAAATTCATTCCACGACCCGCGGGCACGCCAGCCTTCCCTGGCTGTGTGTACACTTTCGACAACTTAAGCATTTTGTTTCCTGGGGTATGGGTGCTGTACACATTGACTTCATCGCTAGGCTAAGTTCGTTTTTTTGTGTATGTGGTTTGTATATCCTTAATCCTAATCAGTGTTTCTTTCAGGCATCTCTTTGCGGAGGGGGGGAGGGGGAGGGGGTAGCTCCTCCCCCTCCAACGAGCGAAATATAATTTATATAGTAAATATATACTATTTACCATTACCATTGTTTGGTGTCGTCCCCCCCACTCCACCCTTCCAAAAAAAAAAACGCTGATCCTTATTTGTACACTAACGGAGTGGTCTTGCGCTAGAGAGCTAGACTGCTAACCCGTAAGTCCCGAGTTCGAAGCCGGGTTCAAGTCAGTAGACCGTCCCGAGTCCACCCAACTCTGATGGGTACCTAACTCACGTTAGGGAAAGTAAAGGCGGCTGCGCATAGTTCTGACCCATCTCTTCATATGCCGAGGTCACAGAAACAAGTGAACTCTACTTCACTTGCCCTATAGACCGTCAGGTTTGAAAAGGGAACTTTACTAACAGTCGCGCTTAAAACTATTTTTCGAAAATGTCAGTGTCAAGGATTCTTGAGGTGGGGTGTGCTGGGGTAAATGTTCTAGAAGCTAATTAACGAATATATTATCTGCTAATGTCAATGCTAACCTAATACCTAACCTATCTTTGGCCGGCGTGATGTCACACACTGTCATGACGCCGATTTCGTCAGACGGATGAGATCTGACGGGTGTGTTATGTTGAGCCAATCCCGAGGAAACGACCTCCCAAACATCCGTCATATGTTGCATCGTGCGGCATGTTTCCCCTAGTATCTGGCATATCTGGCATAAGCCGTATGTCACGTCCGTCATCCGGCATAAGCCGTATGTCACGTCCGTCATCCGGCATAAGCCGTATGTCACGCCCGTAGCGTGAAATTGTCACGTGCCACGACCGCGAGTAAAAGAAAAAAAAATAAGATGAGCTCCTAATGGACAATTCTAAATTTAACCAGCTGACAACTGACCCCCCCCCCAGCTGACAACTGACCCCCCCCCCAGCTGACAACTGACCCCCCCCAGCTGACAACTGACCCCCCCCCCCCCCCAGCTGACAACTGACCCCCCCCCCCCCAGCTGACAACTGACCCCCTCTCCCCCCCACCCCACTCTCCCTCCCACCTCACCTGGGTTTAGCGTTGAAATTGTCTGTCATCTTTTGATTGACAGGTAGCCTCGGTCCTGTCTTGAATCATTTCATATTGTTTCAAGTCTCATCTTCCCTCCAACCTAGCCCCACTCTCACCACTCTCATATTTTACCCGCCATTCCCCCCCCCCCCCCCCCCCCGTCCATTATTTTCATCTTGTTTGATTTCTTATACTGTGAGTCACTTGTTCCATTAATGCTCGCCGGCTAATGCCATTAGCGTTGCTTTTGTTCAATTAGCTAATAACCGAGATCTAGCGAGCGGTCGGTTATGTTTCCTACCCAACGCTCCGCGGCAGAGCGCATTAGCGCGCCGTGTATTCACCGCTAACCGTGGCGTTACATTCTAGCATAGGTTTTTTGTTTTGTTTTAATTACAAATTTTAATTTTCATAATTTTTCTCCCCACCACTCGGAAGGTCTAAAAACTGTCTGTAACATCGTTAGAATTAAGCTGGCGTAGTTCTCACGTCAAACTAAAAAAAATTGGTCTAAAAATGTCGGGAAAAATAGTTGTTTCTCATCATTTGAGTCGGGGACAAAAAATAATCGATTTTTTTTTCGCTAATACAATACGAGTTTTTGTTGAATAAAAAAACTAAGTAAAAAGACAAAGAGAGCGAAAGATAGAGATAGAAAGAGAATGAGAGAGAGAGAGAGAGAGAGAGAGAGAGAGAGAGAGAGGGGGAGAGGGAGTGAGCGAAAGAAGAAAGAGAAATATATTTTGATTGGGAGCTTAACATTAAAAAGTACACAGAGAAGCGATAAGCGGTGTGAGAAAACAATAGAGATATACACACACACGCTTAAAGATTGTGAGTGTGTGCGAAAGAGAATACTAGAGATAAAAACATACCGATTGTGTATGTTAGAGAAAGGGGGGGGGGGGAGAGGAGTAGGAGGGGGACAGAGAGAAACATGAAGTGACTAGACACATGTCGACATAAAAAAAAATAATTTGATATTCTCAGAGCGACTGCCGCCATTGAAAAAAAAGTTTCCTATCAGTAGCAGATAGAACTGGAATCGGCAGCCGTGGTGTCGCCATGTTGCAAACCTCCCCACCCTCGTGCATACTCCCCCTCCCCCTAACACCATTAGATTGAACTGAAATCATTGATCACATTGAGGCTAGACAACAAATTATTTGTAATCCACCTTAACCCCACCCCTCCCCAATTATTCCACCACCCGATAGTACTGAAACCATCGACAGTAGTGACGTCAGACAACACACTCTTCCCTCTCCCCACCCTCATCTACCCCAGTCTATAGTGCTCTGATCACAATAACAAGTTACTAGAACCCCACCAGTCACTAAAAGTACGAACATTGCCGGTATTCGTACACCCTACCCACCGTAAGCCATCCACCCCGCTCCCAATCAACTGATGATCTTTGTATCCCCCCCCCCCCATCACCACCACACTCCAACCCCCGACCCCGACTCCCTCTATTTCAACCTTTTTGTTTCTGATGTTTGTATCATATATCAGTTATTATTTATAAAAAACACTAACAAACAAACGCCAATTTCCCCATGCCGTCAAAGCCGACCTTCATCAGTACATGTCATTTGATATCGTATACAATCCACGCGACATTGTAGCGCAGGGGGGGGGGGGGCTATAATGGAGGTGAGTGGATGTACTTGTATCAAAAGTATGCCGTTGATGCATGTTACGTTAGCATTGCAGACATGTGCACCGAACCGTGAAATTAACGTATTACCCGGGCAGCGAGGCGTGGCTATTAATACAGGTAGAAGATGTTGAAGCGGTCATAAATTAATAGAGAAAAACTGTGACTTATGTTTGTGAGAAAAACTATGACTTATGTTTGTGAGAAAAAAAAACTTTGACTTATGTTTGTGAGAAAAAAAAACTTTGACTTCAGTTTGCGAGAAAAACTATGACTTCTATTTGTGAGAAAAACTATGACTTACGTTTGCGAGAAACTATGACTTATGTTTGTGAGGAAAAAACTATGACTTAGGTTTGTGAGAAAAACTATGACTTATGTTAATTTCGACTCTCTCCGTCAGTGATTTACAATGACTAGGAAGACTTCCCAGAGATGGGAGTTGAAAACATAACACGCCCAAACGTACAGGATCGTACAGGTGCAGCAGAGTGCACTAGTATACTAGTATATTGTCTTGTAGCTGTAAAAATCTGGCACTAACGTAGCTCGACCGGACCGTATCGAAGTCAAACCTCGCTCAACCTAACTGTGACGTAACTATCACTATAACTAGATCTGGAAAAAAAACCCAACGAAAACAAGAACAAGAAGAATACGACGTGAATTAAAACGTTAAACCCATATATAGATCTAGGTCTAGAAGCTAAGAACAAAGCTGAATCTATAAACTCCGGGTTCTTAGCCCACCTATACAAACACTATGAGGTCCATAGTTCATCTATACTTACAGGTAATCTATTTTAACACTAGTAGGTCCGTAGCTCATCTATACTAACACTAGCAGGTCCTTAGCTAATCTATACTAACACTATCAGGTCCTTAGCTCACGTGTAATAACACTAGCAGGTCCTTAACTCACCTATACTAACTCTAGCAGGTCCTTAGCTCATCTATACTAACTCTAGCAGGTCCTTAGCTCATCTATACTAACACTAGCAGGTCCTTAGCTCTCTCCACAACCACTAGGTCGTTAAGCTCAGCTCCAGACATAAAATCTAATGAAAGGTGAGAATGAGGGTCGAATTAAAAACAACCGTAATCCCCCCCCCCCCCCCCCCCCCCCCACCAACACCCGCATCTCACTTTCCCGTCCCCTACCGTGAGCACAGTAAAGCCTTATTTAACGTGAATGCAAATCACGTGACACGTCTCCGTGTCCGCGGGGCACATGTTGCCGGTGCGGGATCGATACCCGGCCAGGCCGGTGTCAAGTTATGTGAGGCGTCGCAAGATTTCATCTACACGGTAGAATATCCCAGGCTTCCAGCTTGTTCGGGATTTCCCGCTGCTTCTACCTTTAGAATGTCGCCGCTGTTTTGGGGCTTCATTTTATATTTCACTTTTCCTTTCGTTTTTCATAAGCTTCAATGTTGTTTTTCACAAGCTTCAATGTTGGAAGTTTTATTTTTCTGTGGATATCGTTGAAAATGTCAGGATTAGGATTAGAACAAGTCCTTCGGATTTAAATTGGTTTACTAAGGCTAAGGCTAGTTTTAAGATAATGTTCAGAGTTTGTGAAGCTAAAAATAAAAAAAATAATCATTTTAAAATTTATACAGTCTACACATACAACGTTAGATTAATTGCTAATTACACTAATACTAATTAACATCGTTAAGCTGGAAGTCTTAGTTCCGCAAAAAAATCGATATAAAGTACTAGCAAGTTTCCCGGGTAAATAATAGAAGGGACATCAAAGGCACGGGAACAATACCACAGAACCGTGTCTCAAATCTCAAACTGGTGCGACACGGTGCGCGCGTGAGTTAGCACACACACACACACGGTGCGCGCGTGAGTTAGCACACACACACGGTGCGCGCGTGAGTTAGCACACACACACACACACGGTGAGCGCGTGAGTTAGCACACACACACACGTGCGCCCGCGTGCTGTGCAGGTAGGGGCCGAGTTACCTCTGTGCTGGGCTTAAAATTACAAGAATTCGTTTCAATTTAAAACTAAAAAAAAATGTCCATGGCTTTGTTCTTGTGAGCAGTGCTCGCACGTGCATCGATTTCTTCAGCTCAAATCACGGTCGCTGCTAGACCTAGGGCGGCACTGTGCTGCCGGGTTGATGGCTCCATGAGCCGTGGTAATGGCTCCGTGAGCTGTAGGGATGGCTCTGTAAGTTACAGTGTTGGTAGTGTGAGCCAATGTGTCGGTGAGCCGCATTGCTGGCTCTATGAGCGTCAGTGATGGTTACCGTAGTAATATCTCTATAAGCTACAGTACTGGCTGAAAGAAAGGTAGCAGTGGTTACTGCAGTAATGCCTCTTTAAACTACAGTGTTGGTTACTTCAGTAATGACCATATTAGCTACAGTACTGGCTCTAGGAAAGGCAGTAATGGTTACTGCAGTAATGCTTCTATAAGCTACAGTTGGTTACTTCAGTAATGCCCATATTAGCTACAGTACTGGCTCTATGAAAAGCAGTGACCGTTACTGCAGTAATGCTTCTATAAGCTACAGTTGGTTACTTCAGTAATGCCCATATTAGCTACAGTACTGACTCTATGAAAAGCAGTGACCGTTACTGCAGTAATGCTTCTATAAGCTACAGTTGGTTACTTCAGTAATGCCCATATTAGCTACAGTACTGGCTCTAGGAAAGGCAGTAATGGTTACTGCAGTAATGCTTCTATAAGCTACAGTTGGTTACTTCAGTAATGCCCATATTAGCTACAGTACTGGCTCTATGAAAAGCAGTGACCGTTACTGCAGTAATGCTTCTATAAGCTACAGTTGGTTACTTCAGTAATGCCCATATTAGCTACAGTACTGGCTCTATGAAAAGCAGTGACCGTTACTGCAGTAATGCTTCTATAAGCTACAGTGAGTAAGTATAAAAATGGCATCTGTTTGGGTGACTAAACTAGTTGAAAAAACACATATGTGTTACAACATCTCATGAAAATGGAAATAATTCCGTCGCAGATTGTTGTGCAATCATTTCTGACGTGCATACAAAAAATATTTGGTTTTAATTTGATGAATTTAAACATTGGGTTAACTGGGGGAAAGTGGACTCGCCGGGTAAGGTGCGTGGGGGTATAAGTACAGGGAGAGTGGTGCTAGGGTTGTTAAGTGTCCAGCATCTGATCCTGGTATTAGGGTTGTTAAGTGTCCAGCATCTGACCCTGATGTTAGGGTTGTTAAGTGTCCAGCATCTGACCCTGGTGTTAGGGTTGTTAAGTGTCCAGCTTTTGACCCTGGTGTTAGGGTTGTTAAGTGTCCAGCATCTGACCCTTGTGTTAGGGTTGTTAAGTGTCCAGCATCTGACCCTTGTGTTAGGGTTGTTAAGTGTCCAGCATCTGACCCTGGCATTAGGGTTGTTAAGTGTCCAGCATCTGAGCCTAGTGTTAGGGTTGTTAAGTGTCCAGCATCTGACCCTGGTGTTAGGGTTGTTAAGTGTCCAGCATTTGACCCTTGTATTAGGGTTGTTAAGTGTCCAGCATCTGACCCTATGACTAGCAAGCCTTGTTTACAGTGACCCCACCATAACCAGTAGCGCTAGTAGCGTACCGGATGCTGCAATATTGATGACCCCCACGGGAGGGATGGCGTAATCCCCTGGTCAGCGTGGACCAGGCCTATCTGGACAAGTGACGTCAAGTAGTTTGTCAATAATTGACAAGACACGCGGTAAGAAGTTGACAATTCGATTAGAGAGGAAAACAGGGGGATCGATTTCTCCAACGTTAGCCTCTTGGCCCCCGTTTTCATCTCCATGAGAAGGACGGCCCAGAAGATTTGGTGACAAGGCTGGTTGAGAGGATTGTACAGTACTAGATATTCATCGGCAGCAGCATCATACCCTACCCACAACAACAACATTCAGTATTAGGTTTTGTGTAAATAGAGTACCCAACGAATCGACGTTTTAATCATTGTACAATTGTACGGTCTTTGCGTTTGTGAGTTCTTTGCTTTTGTTGAAGGCACATATTACTTATTGTTGTAGGCGTATGTTAACGTCTTGTCGTAGGCACATGTTGTCTTATAGTTGTAGGGACATATTACTTATTGTTGTAGGAATATGTTGACGTCTTGTTGTAGGCACATGTTGACTTCCAGAACTGCACGCAAGAATTTGATGTAGTGGAGAAACTATATGCATATTTAATGCGTCAGTTGGTGAGTGTGTGAGAGAGAGAGAGAGAGAAGGAGGGAGAGAAGAGAGTATGATGGGGAAGTTAGGGTAGATTTTAAACTGTTTTAGCACACACAAAAAATCTTGAATAAAGAAGCAACTAGTTTACTAAACCCACTTTGAAAAAATATTAGAGTGTTTTTTCTTTACTGTTAAATCCTGCATTATTGAATTATTTACTCGTAGTCCTTTGTACCTGTACCCTTTAACGCTGGTCCGCAGGCCTTTGAATGGGCACGATATTTCACCAGACAATCGTGGGTATGGAATGGTCAGATTAGTCTGTGTGAATGACCTGGTCAGTCTGATAGATGCGATGTGTCCTGATATCAAGTGTGAGTAACGGTAATGGCTCACCCCCGGCTCACCATGAGCGTGTTATAATTGCTGGCGTCTATCTACAGGCTGTTATCTGTGCAGATACAGGTATGTCATAGTATGTGGTGGATGGGTCTCTGGGCACCCACATGATCTGTATGACAACAACGCCAGACAATGTATGACAACAACCAGCTCATACACTAGACAATGTATGACAAAAGCCAGATGATACACTGGACAATGTATGACAACAACCAGATGATACACTGGACAATGTATGACAACAACCAGATGATACACTGGACAATGTATGACACCAACCAGATCATACACTAGACAGTGTATGACAACAACCAGCTCATACACTGGACAATGTATGACAACAACCAGATGATACACTGGACAATGTATGACACCAACCAGATCATACACTAGACAGTGTATGACAACAACCAGCTCATACACTGGACAATGTATGACAACAACCAGATCATACACTAGAAAATGTATGACAAAAGCCAGATAATGCACTGGACAATGTATGACAGCCACCATATGATACCAGCATAATGGCACCCTTCCATATGATACCAGCATAATGGCGCCCCTCAGTATGATACCTGCAATCTGTCAGTAAACAGCAGTTACTGCAGTTGGATTCCTCACTTTTCATTTAAATACAACCTTATTTTGGATATACTGACATTTCTGATCATAGATATAGACCATCAATTAGAATTCATCACAAACCCCTTTAATTAATATATAGTTAAATGTGTACGTATCTTTGTGAGAGTAAATCATTACTCCCAATTAATGACGTACTATCCAATGTACATAAAGTATAGATTAGAACTAGTAAAGTATATTTTGTAGAAAACAAAGCATAGACTGGGATTTATATCGTGAGAACGGGCAGAAAGTGCTTGGTCATCATAATAAATGAGGACTAATTGTATAGTCTGTAGCTACTATGGCGTATTGACCGCAGCATTCCAACAACTGGCGCCCCTCATTTATAATTAATTTCAAAAAATCAATTCCTGGAACTAATTGCCTTGCCTTTTTTCCCCTCTGATCTATTTTCGTCTCCATAATTAGAATTTTTTTTTCGTTCTAGTTTATTTTATGAATATTTGTCCCAGCGAGTTTGCCAGCGTTGTATTTG